>NC_056735.1:770623499-770701251 GCF_019279795.1 Protopterus annectens | reverse complement strand
ATATTTGAAAATCAAGTTTATCATCAGATACCTAATGTGGTGATGGGCACTCCCATTGCAAATGCATATGTAAACTTGGCCCTTAATAACTGGGAAGTTGAATATGTCCTTAGTCCTACTTCTCCTTTTTCAAAGTGTAATCCATTTTTTAAACACTTTGTGGACAATATCTTCCTTATTTGGTAGGGTGGTGTGCAAGAACTGACCAGCTGTCAGCTATTTAAATACTACTACTAGCTTTCTTCAGTTTAAGCTCAATGACTGCTGTCAGAAAATCTGTTTTTAGATGTTAAAATCAGTAAATGTGAAGATAGCCTATCTACCAGCATATACAGAAGAGAAGTACAAGCTAACAGATACCTTCATCAGAAAAGTATGCATGCCATTCATATTTTTAAAGCCATTGCAAAGAGTTAAATGTTAAGGGCCAGTACGTTGAACACAGATATTAATGTCTGTATGCAACAGGTGGATAATATGATACAAGAATTTAAGGACAGAGACTATGACAATGGACTGTTACAAGGACTAAAATGTGATGTCATTAGTGACAGACAAGGAGCTGCAAAACCTTATTTTACAGGTAATGTGAACCAAGAGTCCATGCCTTCTAGGAACAATGAGCAAACAGGGATAAGGTATAGTACTCCTTTTAATAGAACAACAGATGGAGTAAGGAAACTGTCTCAGATAATTCAGCAATTTTAAAGGCTCTACCTGAAGTGAGGCAGATTATTGGTAAAAAAAACAGTTTTATATACAAGGATAGTCAGAACCTTAAACGTCTCTGTTACAAAGATGTTAAGGAAATTGCCGCTCATAAATCCAATAGTAAGTTTGGCACTTTTCCCTGTTACAACTGTATTTGTTGGAAATAAATATGTAGCAACCACAAATTTGTCCATCCTGTTACAGGAAATATCTACTGCTTTAACTTTGCTACCACTTGCACTACTAGTAACATAATGTATTTGGCTACTTGTTCAAAGTGTACTAGTCTTTTTATGTAGGAAAAAGTACCAGGAAACTAAAAGAACATATTACAGAACATCAATCGGACAGAAGAAGAAATGTTAGTACTAGTTGCCTTGATAAGCATGTGTCTGACTATGGTTCTGATCATAAATTTAACTTTAGGGCTATTTATGTGTTAGCTAAAAACTATAGAGGTGGCAGTCTTAATAATAAACTAGAAACCATTGAATACAAAAGGATTTTATGGTTACAGACCGACTATGAACCTGGTATTAATTCAGCCTTTAGTTTAAATCCAATTTTGAAGCAGAAACAAAATAAATTGAAAAAACATATACACTAAAGCATCATTACTTGCTTAGATAGTCATACTACCTTGAATAAACATAGGTTCATAGGTTGATACTAGGCTATCTGCCCTAGGGCATTTATAAACCTAGCCAGAGTGTGTTTGGCTTTCGCCACCCTTTTAGATTGGTTGACTGTGCCTCTGTATAGTAGGTCACAGACGATAGCATTTTTAAGGTTAGTTTACTGTGCATCTGCCTAGCATGGACACAGAAGAGATCCTAGGGGTAAATTTACGATCTCCCATCCACTCGTCAAGATCTCTCTTGAAGAGGGTCAGTGAGGGGCTCTGCCTAACATGGACTGGGATTTTGTCCCAATGATCCTGTTTGATGCTAGAAGCTAAGCAGTGTTGGGCTTGGTTAGTACTTGGATAGGAGACCTGCCTGGCAATATCATCTGATATAGTTTTCTAATGCTGAATTTTAAAAATTATGTGGTGAATACTTTTTTTTAAATCTTTTACTACATTTAATTCTGTGTTCTGATTGGAGACTGTTTTGTGATGAAATGTGAATTTAGAATTTAAGTAACTGATGTTTTTTGGATTGTTTTTTTTTTAACACTGATGAAGGGAAAAATCCCAATAGCTTTGTAAGATTAAAAGTTTTTATTTATTGGCGTTTCTGAGTCCGGAGTGCTTTTTGGATTTTACTGGTTTTATTGTCACTGACTCAGTTTACTGACTTCCTGGATCCTATTTTCCTTGTGTTTCACATCTACCACCGAGGAATAACCACCATTAAATTACAACATATGAATAAATTTGCAAACAAGTTCACAGAAATTGCTTTGGTAAAGAATGAAAATTAACCGTGTTTCTGAAACCAGAAAGATTCTGCACTTCACTTTTAAGCATACGTTTTCTTATCTGGAGGGTGGGAAGGTAACTGCAGCTGTACCTAACAGGTGCAAAACAGATTGCTCTGTCCACATGCAGAAAGCAGCAAAGAACTTAGCAAGCAACAACAACCAGAAGTCTGACTCACAAGATGTAAACCTCAGTAAAACAAAACACTCATGTTAAATGTTAATATTTCATCTGAAAAAAATGCAGTAAATACAATGTGGGTAATTAGTAATTTAATATAGGTTTGAAATGTTAATTACGAAAAAACACAATATCAGGAGCTCAGCATCCAATAACCAATGAATAGGGTAGAATTCTCATAATATTTTACTCTGGTACCTCAGGGTTATCCAGAAGAGCTGTTGCAAACTGCCAGGAAATGTATATTTGGGAGAACCTTAGACAGAAAGCAGGAATTCTTTCACTGAAGAAGATTGGATGAGGATACTATAAATAATGTGATGAAGGAAGAAAAATTCTTCTTTGTGACTAAATTCTCTGCGTTCTCTCATGTAGTAGAGGAGGTGATTAGAAAAATTTGGTACATGGTGAGGGAAGATGGTAGTGTGGGTAAACTTTTTTCTAACCATGTGTCTTTCTCCTATGGTAGGTATAGCCGTTTAAAAGAAATGCTCAATGTAAAATCTGCCCAGCCTCTTAAGAAGGGCAAAGTGGGCATGTGTCCTTGTGGGAATTGCATTATTTGCAATGCAGCTAGAAATTTGGACAGATGGAAAATAAATGGGAAACTTTATAGAGCCACAGAAACTTTTCATTGTAGTTCACAGAGTGCAGTTTATATTATAGGTTGGGACTGTGAAAAGGTAAAGTGGTATATTGGGCAAACTAAAAGAAGGGTAAAAGTAAGAATTACTGAACACTTGGGGGACATTAGAAAAAGAAACTGAGTCCAGCTGCAGAACACATTGTTACAAAAGTTTGTTTTTTAGTGTGCTGGCACGTCCATTCATGGAGCACGGGGGAAGTTTCAAAAATGAGCTGGATAAGTTGGAATGCAGGATGATAAACTACAGAACACTGCAACCCAGATTAATGAATATTGATAGTAATTACTAATCTTTTTTCAGGGACAAAAATGGTATTTTTCAATGATGTTTTGTGAAATGGTATGTTCAACTTTTGGCCCAAGTTATTTATTAAGATACTGGCTTAGAAATCTTCATCTGCTTCTTCTTCTTTCGGCTTTTCCCAGTTAGGGGTCGCTACAGTGGATCACCTGTCCGCTCACGATTGGCAGTGGAGTTTTTACAGTGTCGAGTTGCCAGCCTGGCACCCAACCTTCCACAGAAGGCACACACATGCACGCACTCACACCTAGGGCCAATTTAGAGTGTCCAGTCCACCTACAGCATGTCTTTGGAATGTGGGAGGAAACCGGAGCACCCAGAGGAAACCCACATGACCACAGGGAGGACATGCAGACTCCGCACAGAGGGCACCCCAGCATACTGGCTTAGAAATATGTTAGTAAAATAATGTTGAAAGTGTTGTAATACAACTTTCAAAAGGGTTTTAAAAAGTGCTTTGAAAGAATCTTAATGAGTTTTGAATGATTAATGGTTTGCATTGCTTTAACTAAGTGATTGATTTTCACTGATTAATATCAATTAATCTTAATTGTCTTTTGAAAGAGACATGTATAAAAGGAGGGGTTTTGTGTTATCATATTATTCCTTTAAAGGTGAAATGCCGAGGTACCAGAATAAAATATTACGAGAATTCAACCCTACTCATTGGTTATTGGATGCTGAGCTCCTGATAGTGTTTTCATTTTGGTGCTTTGCTTGTGTGTTTTTTCATCACTGAAATATTAATTAGCATGCAAACCCACATACTAACTAAAGTACTAATTAACATGTAAATCTACAAACTAAATGAAATTGCAGTCTACAAATGAAGGTTTAATGAGTATTTTCACCCATCATTTATATTTTAAGTATTACTAAAAAATACAAAATATATACTCCAGAAGCACAACTTATAAATTCCAATTTGGATACAAAGTGTGTAAATTACATGAAATATGGAAGTACAGAAATACATTAAATATCTAAAAGAGATTACATTTTTACCTGTAAAACTCTTCAAGAGTTGAGTAATTAAGCAATATACAAGGAAAAGTAGACAAGGTATAATTAGTATCAGTCACTCTCAGCCATTCAAAAACCAGATAATCCAAGTGCGAATTCATGAAGACTTCCAAGTTCCTGTAACCCACCGACTTTGACACAGTTTCAAGGACCTGCAAAGCAAATTATATAAAAAGGAACTGTTAATGTCTACCTTAACAATTGATTTTGAATAAAAGTAACCTAGCACAATGTAAATCACTGTTGAAGAGAATGTAACACAAGACAAAGTATAAAAGTATAGGATCTTGACTACAGTTCACGGCCTCTGGCTTACCATGTTCACAGATGACTGTAAATTGGGAGCTATTATAGATTACCCCAAGATACCAACATCCTGCAAGAGGGTTTAACACAGACAAATAACTGGTATCAAAGCCATAGCCTAAAACTCAATGCTAAAAAATGCATTATAATGCCTTTTGGGAAACTGTCGACCCAGGTTAACTACTGCATCCATAAGACACCTCAAAGAGTTGATCTAGTAGTAAGGAATCTGAAAACATATGTAGACAGTAATTTGGTCTTTAACTAATACATAGCTCAGAAAATAGTTCTATGTTGCCAAACTTATAGGCAAGGGTATGGCATCCTGGTCCAAGGAAGTTGGACTGCTCTACACGAAGCAAAAACAGTTGTGGAAGGCCTTTGGATTCAACTTCCATTCACGGGAATTTGGTGCAGACCTGATCAGGCGATTCATTATGGGTTCTGTGCTGACAGAATGCAAGCAAACATCTCAGTGGATGTTCTGCTCTGAAGGCAAATCCGTGTCTAAAGTAGATAGGAAAATCTACCTGTTGAAGGGCGACACTGAGAAGTAATGCAAGGGTATTACCTAAAGATAAGCTGCTAATCTAAAGATACTAATTAGCAATTTACAAAGCTTAATTTAAAATACAGCTTATTGATACAGGAATGCTAATTAAAAAAATATTTCAGGCAGACATTTATACAATACTGCTATATAAAATAAGAATGAGGCATTTAAATTTGCTTCAAGCCAACACCACAAAATCCTGCATTCTCTTTTGACACAAGAGTCTCACTCCATGCTATTATGTCTTGGTTTTGATCAGCCAGAAGCTAAAAATGTTCATGAATATAGACTACACTGATAAGGGCACAGCTGTAAAATGATTTCCTTGATGCAGTAAAAACAATTTTTTTTTGTAAATGACACCACAATCTGCTGCTCACAGTGTCTACAAATGTTGAGATATTAAGCTGGATTTCTTTTTGGGGGAGTTGTAAACATGAACACTGCTCTAAGCAGTTAGCAACAGTGTGTTTTTATCTCATCAGATAAAAATAAAACTGAATAAGGATCCTTCTTGCCAAAAGGGAATAAAAGGATCAAATGTTAGGACAAGGTGATCCACACAGCTTACCTTGGATCTGGCCAAGGCCACTGATACCATTCCCCATTCAGGAGTCATAGAAAAACTCAGTAAGCTAGGCATCAACTCCTATATCACTAGGTGGGGTGCAAACTGGCTTACAGATAGAACCCACAGTGTGAAACTAGCGGACTCCAAGTCAGAATGGTGACCAGCTACGAGTGGAGTCCCACAGGGTTCGGTCCTGGATCCTCCCCTGTTTGGTATCTACTTCTCTGAAGTCCAGGCCAACACGAAGGGACCCTGGCTGACAAAGTTCACAGACGATTGCAAGTTTGGCGCTATTATTAAATCCCCAAGTGATGTTGACATTCTATAGAAAGGCCTCACTGAGACCAACGACTGGTGTCAGAACCATGGCCTTAAGCGCAATGCCAAACAAATGTGTCGTCACCCCCTTTGGGAAAAAACAGATTCCGATGAATTACCACATTGAAGGTAGCCCACTGAACACAGAAGGCGTTACAAGAGATGTGGGAACAAGTTGACGGCAACCACTGTTTTGACCACCACATTGCCACTGGGGTCAGAAAGTCCTATGTGGCACATCTCATTACTAAAGGTTTTGCATCCAGGAAGAAAGAGGTCAGGGTCTCCCCTCTACCCTTCCTTCATTAGGCCAGTCATAGAGTACAATGCCCCATTTGGCATGTACCTCACTAGAACCTGCAACAACTGGAGAAGCTGCAAAAGTACCTCACAGAGGATCCCAGGCCTTTAACACTTGCCCTGTATGGACAGACTCAAAAACCTCCAACTATTCTCTGTCTCATATCACCTACCTAGAGGGGATCTCTGCTTGACTTAGAAAGCCATGTCTGACCCAGCTCTGTTAGAAATGCTACATCTAAAGAAATCCCAATCCCTCCACACCACATGCTTCAGAGACCTTAACCTCATTACCACAATCAAGAGAACAAGCTGGAGGGCCCATGCTATGGAATAGACTTCCCATACATGTCAAACAGAGTACCTCACTGGCCCCTCTTCAAGAGAGATCTTGATGAGTGGATGGGAAATAGAAATTCACCTCAGGGATCACTCCAGTGGCTCTACTCGACAGAGGCACTGGGAACTATGGTCTGGTGGCACAATGCCAGGGTAGTCCTATGGGCTAGGCTTGTGAAGGCTCCAGGGCCATTAGCCTAGTGCACACCTATGAACCTATCTAAATAATGGAGTGATACTTTGCAATTCACAGACACCTTAGCTGCAGTAAGGAACATCCTTATTTTTGGGTAATTTGCATGTCTGTGAAGTGCAGTTAACTATTGTGAAGTGCAGATCAGCACTTTCCCGGGGTAGTTAACAGCAAATGCATCATGTTAGCACTGGAATACCTCCTCTGTAGTCACTCTCACACATGCACAATAAAACACACACATGGAAACACAACACACTTCTACCAGTGCATGTTGTCAGAACATCCATGATGTGTCCTTTTCCACTGCTCTGGTAATTTACAGTCTCTGTTATCCTATGAAGTTGAAATGGACATTAGTCAGTTAAATACAGTTAAGGAAAACTCATAACTTTTTGTTAGACCCAAAATTAGAATAAGCCAACAGCAACTCAATCAAAAACATTTAAATACAGCTACTCTCAAGCAGAAAATGCTGTGTCCTGCAGGGTAAGGATAAAGAGACCTGAAAAGGGGGGGGGCCCTAAAGGAGAGGGACAGAAGCCAGCCTACCGCCAACCCAGAGTCAAGAAGAAGGGGGAGGAATGCTACTGCAAGAGTGAAGATACTTGAACATCTACATTTATGCCAAATATACACAGGTGTACTATGTTTATCATGTTTCACTGATGCAGTAATAACTTCTTGGGAAGATTCACAAAGACTGCAGAAGCAAACCCAAGCTCTGGCTGTAGATGTAACGGCTAAGCTATAGTGCTTTGAAAAAGTATGGACTGAGAATCAGTTGGCTACTTCCAGAAAATCTCGGGTGACCCCCCCCATTAAAAGCAGCAGTGGTAGCTGTCGCATTTGTGGATTAAGTCTTAATATACACTTTTTTGCTATGATGTTTGTAACAAAAGGAAGTAGAGTTATTGATCCACTTAGAGACTGTTTGCTTACTTAATGGTTTGCCTAACATGTTAGGAGCAAAGGCCATGAATAGTTAATCAGACTTTCTGATTTTTTTTTTGTTTTAGCCAAGTAAATCCTGAGCTGCCTCTACACATCCAGGGAGTGTAAAGTAGTATGGTTCTGTAGGTTTGGGAAAAAATAAAGTAAGTAGGAATGCATAATTTAGGGACAGCTCTGTAACTACATTGGGCATGACAGTGGGGGTTAGTTCTCAGTGAGATTCTGTCTGGATGAATCCTCAGAAAAGGTTCTTTACACATAAGTACCTGTAGTTCAAATATTCTCCTGGCTAAAATTATGGCTACTTGGAATGCTGTTTTCCATGATAAGAACTTAATGTCTGAGGATAGGCTTAAAAAAGGGTGTGATAAGGTGAATTTCTCAAACAAAACTTGAGTCCCAGGATGGCACATGAGCTTTCCTGGGTGGTCTTAATTGGATAATGCCTTTGTGGAACTGTTTCATCATAGGACGGGAAAACAAGGAGGGTTGGTATTGGTAGGTGAACAGAGACTGCAAAGGAGTGGATTTTAATAGAGGAGTAAGAGAGTCCTTTGTCGAAAAGCTCCACCAGACAGGTAAAATCAAGGGAAGAGAGGCTATCAGGGGTTTCTGGTCCTTTGGCTGGTATAATATTGTGAATCTTTTCCATTTAAAGATGTATGATTTCCTGGTTCTGGGCCTTCTGGTCTCTCAAAATAAGCAAGATGTTCTTATCTAACAAATGGCATTGAGGAATAAAGATCATATCAGGTATAAACACAGTATTTCCAGATGCAGCTCTCTGCATCAAGTGCAATTTTCCTTAAGAGCACACAGAGATCACAGTCAGTCTGGGGCTGGTTTCTCCCTCTTTCTCCAGATCCCTAATAAGACTCCACACTGGCGCAGCTTTAGAGTTGAGTCCTTAGCCAGGTTTCCAAGCCAAGTCCTCCAACACTCTCTCTCTGACCAACCAGTGCTTTGTGTCCCTGCCCAAGCAGCTGACACACACACACACATACACACACACACACACACTCTTGGAGATTTGTTTTACACATACACACCTGGAAGAGGCTGGCACAGGTTTACTAGCTTTCGCCCCTTCTGCCTAGACTACAGGGTAGTTACCACTGCCACCAGAACCCCTTATCAGCTACTTTAAGCCCCTTAATAAAGGGTGTCCCATCTTCCTGTGCAATATTAATATTAACACAAATGGTAGTTTGACCAAGAGCAAGGCTCTTAGGAGTGGCTCACACATTGTCACCAAATAAATATGCAAGTACTCTCAACTTAAATATCTCTACACAGATCGGCCACAATGAAAGGTTTAAATATATTTAGTAATAACAAAAGAACAAGACAATACTAAATATATATTCACAGCGACATCGGAGTTCAAAACCACAGGAAATATTTAAAACGACATTGCAGGACAGTCTCAAATGCATAAAGAAAAATATCTAAACTAAGCTTCATTATATTCCTGACTAAATTGGCTGAATCTAAGAGAATTATACTGTAACCTAAGAACTTACTAATAGAGTAAGGCAGATGTGGAATGGATCTTCCAAGTTTTTGTCAGATCCAAGACAGAATGCAAAATGCTCTGTCTCACTAAGAGACTTCTCAATTACTATCTAAAATATTACTGCTGGGATAGCTTACAGAATGACAATTTCTGGATATCCGACTTCTAATTCTCAGGCCAAAACCCCCATTGCTAGAAAATGGCAGCATTTAACATCTACCTAAAAAATATACAGACAAGGGCTTTTCCTCAGATCTTTGGCAGATGCTGGAAGCCCGAGAAAGTTATTTCGTAAAACACATTAAACATTGAGAAAGCTGAACAGTTATTTCGCAAAGTGTAATAAAGTGTCCAGAAACCAGAGAAGTTTACTTTGCAAAGTCCAGTTATTCGAAAGTACTACAAGTTTATTCATTCACATAACTCCAATAAGCTCAACGAAAAAAAGAATAAGTTCAGAGCACAAAAGTGTTAAGCAAGTTGTGTTTATGCCAGTTACCTATACATGTGTGAGTGCATTCATGCTTATTTGCGACATTAGTCGCCCTGCTAGACAGGGGTCCAGGGAAGTAAATATTGTGGGAAGAAACAGCCAGGGAATTGTTATGGTTAGGCTTGTATAGGCCCTAGGGCCGATAGGTTCATAGGCTCATAGGTTGTACTAGGCTATGTGTTAATATGGCAGGCTGATTTCGAAAACCCCAACCACTTGTGTTTAATCAGAACATTGCAGAGAACTGAAGAATATCTGAACAAGAGTACATTATTTTCATACAAGCAGCTTATGCAGACAGAGATGCACGTGCCAGGGCATTTATTGTGTTAAATCTAGCAGGATCTGAGGCCATAGAAAGACAGTGTTTATTTGTACATGCACCAGCAGTGTATGAAGTTAAAGGTGAAACAGACATATTGGTCTGCAAGCTGAATCAAGGGAATGCCCCCAGTGTTTGAGGCATAAGTACAGAAAAATGTGCAACCCCCAGATGAATGCTACATTAGAGAGGCATTTGTTTTACACAAGAGATCAGAAACCAGGGTAAACATTTGCAGCTTATATAACTGACTTAAGGAACAGAGCTAAAACATGTCAGTTGAGACGAGCTGATAAAGGACAGATTTGTGTGTGGTATTAATAGTGCTGCAGTAAGGAAGATTTTGCTTCATGACAGTGATCTGACACTGAGCAAAGCAACAGAGATTTGTCAGATCCATGAGGTGACAGAAAAGCATACAAATTTGTTTGCAAGTGTCAAAAAGAACAGTTGTGTACACTTACCATAAACTTAGATGTTCGAGTGTATTCACTGTCACAGTCATCACATTTGGGTTATCCTGCCAGAGGTAGCCCTCAGTTGGCCCGAATACCAGAGGCTTAGTATTTCTGCATTGGTTGCTGTCATTCCAGGACTGACGTCAGGTTGTTAGTGGTATAAAATCAGGCAGCTGACACCATTACATCAGTTTTCTTGCTCTGTCAGGAGCCCCCAAATAGGGAGCTAGGTTATGGTGGAAAAACACCACCAGTAGAAAGTAAATACCAAAAATTCCCTGAAGAAAAGAGAGAGAGAGAGACAAGGGGGATAGAGGGAGGGAAACCAGGACTGCAACAGTGAATACACTCAAACATCTACATTTATGGTAAGTGTACACAACTGTACTATGTTCTTTGTGTTTCACTGTTGCAGTCATCACATTTGGGTTGATTCCCAAAGCTGAAGAAAAGGGTGGAGGCAGTCAAGAAGACTGGGGACTGGCTAGGATGCCCTGCAAGACTGCGGAGGCAAAGCCTGTCCTAGATTTGGAGAAGATAAGCAGGTGGTAATGCTTGGTGAAAGTATGAACAAATGTCCATGTTACAGCCTCCAGGATGTCCCTGGTGGGGACCCTCTGAGAAAAGCTGCAGAGGTGGAGGTCACCCTGGTGGAATGTGTCCTGACCCCCTTTGGGGGCGGTTTCCTGTGCTGTTTGCAGAAGAAATGGATGCAGTATGTTATCCATTTGGAGATGGTTTCTTTGGATATGGCCTTGACCTCTGCCCTTGCTGCGAAGCTGACTACCAATTGATCAGTTTTCTAAAAGATTTAGTCCTGTCCAGATGGAATCTGAGCTGTCTGTGCACATCTAGAGAGTGCAGAATCCTTTCCCCTTGTTTTGTGGGATAGGGAAAAAGGTGGGCAAATGAATGGATTGGTTGAGAACCACACTGGACACCACTTTAGGCATGAAGGATGGGTTAATCCTGAGGGAGACCCTGTCAGCATGGGAAATGATGAAAGGCTCTACAGCCATGAGTGCTTGTAGCTTTAATACTCATCTAGCTGAAGTGATGGCCAGAAGCAAGGCTGTCTTCCAAGAGAGGAATTTTAATTCAGCTGAAGCTGCAGGTTCAAAGGAGGGTAGGGTGAGCTTTTCCAAGATAAAGTTAAGGTCCCAAACTGGGGTACGAGCTCTTCTGGGTGGCCTTAAGTTGTTAGCCCCACTTAGGAACTGTTTGATGAGAGGGTATGAGAAGAGAGGTGGCTCTGTGCTGTAATGAGCAGAGATGGCAGAGGCATGAATTTTCATAGAAAAGAAGGATAGAACACTGTGTAGTAGATCCGTTGGTAATCCAGGATGAGAGGTAGAGAGGGCTGTGCCATTCCGGCTCCCTTAGCCTGGATCCAGGTGCAAAATCTTTTCCACTTGTCAACATAGGATTTTCTAGTGCTGGGGGATCTGGTCTCACATATAACATATCTAGGACTTGTTTGCTTAGGCTAGCAGCTTGAGGAGAGGTCAGCGAATAAGCCAGGCTGAGGGTCTGCAACTGGGGATGCATGAATTCTCCATTCCTCTGGGTCAGGAGTGTTGTGATCTGAGGTAGGTGCCATGGTGGCAGGGGTGACATGCTGCGCAGCAGTGGGTACCAGTGCTGGCATGGCCAGTCTAGGGCAATCAGGATTGCCCTTGGTTTTTCCTCCCTTATTTTGAGCAGTACCCTTGAAATGAGTGGTAGAGGGATAAATGCAGAGACCGAGAGGTTTACCCGTAGGAAGGATATAGCATCCACTTTTCAGGCCTTGCTATGAGGTTCCCTGGTGCAGAATTTGCTGAGCTGATAACTGAAGTGGGAGGCAAAGAGGTCCAACTTCGGGGTGCCCCATTTCTGGATTACAAGGGTGAAGGTTCTGTGGTTTAGCTGCCACTCATGTGGGTCTAGCAGGTTTCTGCTTAAGTTGTCTGCCAGAAAGTTTAGGGAGCCTGGCAGGAATTGTGCTAGCAGGTGTAGTTGCATGGCTGAGGCCAAAGGGTCATGGCGAGCCTGCAGAGAGGATAAGAGCGAGTCCCTCCTTGCTTGTTGATATACCACATGACTGTGGTGTTGTCTGTTTTGATCAGTAGAGGCCCCGGGGAGAGTAGGGGGTCTGAAAGCTGTCAGAGCGTGCTGGACAGCTAGCATCTCTTTTTGGCTGATGTGCAGATGTATTTGATTAGGGCTCCAATGGCCTTGAATGCACCTGTCATCCAGGTGTGCACCCCAGGCATAGTCTGATGCATCTGTGGTGAGGGTCTGGGCAGCGTGGGGTTGTGAGAAGGGACGCCCCTTGTTGTGGTTACATGCTGCTGCCCACCAAAGAAAATCTTTCCTTAGACAAGGTATCACTGGTATGAGAGTTTCCAGGTCTTGAGAGTGTTGACACCAAAGGCTTTTTAGGTACCACTGAAGTTTCCTCATATGCAGTCTGGCATATGGATTGAGTAGAATGCAGGAGGCCATGAACCCTAGATCTTGCAGGAATTTCCTTGCAGATAACTGGGTTCTGGTGGCTAGTTGAGAGAAGTAGCCTGTCAGGTAGGCTTGTTTGTCTGGAGTAAGGAATGCCATCTGGGATGCAGTGTCCAGGCTTGCTCCCAGGAATACAATTTTTTGTGTGGGGACTAGTTTTGATTTCTTATCGTTGAAAGTCTACCCCAGGGAGGTCAGTAGGTCCTTTACAAAAGTCAGGTGCTGCAGCAGCTTTTCCTGTCTGCCTGAATCAGGCAGTCATCTAAGTATGGGTAAATTTGAATATTTCTTTGTCTGCAAAAGCAATGGCGGGAGCCAGACATTTTGTGGAAACTATGGGAGCAGTGGATAAGCCAAAGGAAAGCACAGAGAACTGAAAGTGCATAGATTCTGCCCTGAAACACAAGTATTTCCTGCATAATTCCCTGACTGTGATGTGTAGGTAGGCCTCTTTTAAGTCTAGGATGGCTAACCAAGCACCCTTGGAAAGCATTGGTAAAAGCTGCTGGAGGGTGAGCATTTTGAATTTTGGTATCACCAGAAAGGTGTTTAGAATGACTAGATCGAGGATGGGGTGCCATGTGCCCTCTTTTCTGGGAACCAGGAAGAGTCTGGAGTAGAAACCTCGGCCTATCTGTTCTGCAGGAACATGCTGTATTGCCCTCGTGGAGAACAGGGAAAAGACTTGCTTTTTGGCCTCTGCCCACTGGTATAGAGGAAGATCTGGGAACCCTTTTGGGGTTGGCGGAGTGTGGAAATAAAATTTGTATCCCTGAGACACTATGTTGAGGACCCATCGGTCGTCGGTAATGGTGGCCCAGTTGCTTGCGTGGAAGGAGAGTTTTCCTTCTAGGGGCACAAGCAGGTGGGCAAAGGTAGGGGTCCCACCCCCACACCAGATAAAAAAGACCACAGTGAAAAACTTCTCAAAAGCCAACTTCACACTTCTTCAGACTGGTGTGGTTTCCTTCAAGGCCCCCGAGCCAGCGGAAACCATTACCCAAACAGCTGAATCACTTACAAATGCCTTCTATCAGCACCTCCAGGACTGCATGGATCAGGCAATCCCAAACAAAACAAAGACACTCTGCACCAAAGGCAAGCACCCAGTCTGGTGGACCCCAGCCATTAACAAGCTCTACAATAAAAGGAGAAAGCTACTACAAGATAGAGCAAAATCCTTAAAAGGGAAGACACCCTTGATCACTATAAGTAAAAAACTACGATCGCTCATAAAATCATCCAAGACAAATTTTGAAAGAAAAGTCGCTAAGGACTCAAAAGACAATCATAAGGCCTTTTTTAGCTATGTTAGATACCTGGGAGGAAACTCCCAGATATGCTCAGAATTAGTTCAAAATGATGTAAAAATCACTGAACAAACAGACATTGCCAACATACTGGCTGACAGGTTCAGTGCTAATTCCCCCCCCCCCCCCCCAAAAGGAGAGATATCTATCCCAGCGGATTGTAGCCTCCCACACATCTCAAATGCTCAGGTGAAAACTGCTCTCTCCAAGGCAAACAACACAGCATCTATGGGACCAGATGGTGTCCCCGGTTGTGTGCTTCACGAACTCAATGAGGAATTAAACCCGCTGTTAGGGCAGCTGTTTAATCTTAGCCTCACCTCAGGATACGTACCCAAGGAGTGGCGTACGGCAACTGTGGTCCCACTTCACAAAGGCGGTGCCTCCACTGACCCTGGAAATTACCACCCCATCAGCTTGACAAGCCTAGTCTGCAAAGCTATGGAGAGGATCATAATGGAACTCATAAATAAAGACATAGGGGACTTACAGACATTGGATCCAACCCAGTTTGGCTTTGTCAAGGGCAGATCATGCCTTTTAAACTTGGTTGATTTTTTTTGAAACAGTCACCAAGGCCATTGATGAGGGCAAGGCAGTCCACACAGCTTACCTTGACCTTGCAAAAGCTTTGACACAATACTCCACTCGGGTATCATAGAAAAACTTACCAACTTAAATGTAAACCCATACGTCACAAGATGGGTTGCAAACTGGCTAAGTGACAGAACCCACAGGATCAGAGTGGCTGGCGCCATGTCAGACTCCAAGCCGGTCACAAGTGGTGTCCCACAAGGCTCAGTCCTGGGCCCCCTCTTGTTCGGCATCTACTTTTCAGAAGTACAGGCAAACACAGGAGGATTATGGCTGACAAAGTTTGCAGATGACTGCAAATTGGGCGCCATAGTTGAAAACACATTAGACACAGATATCCTCCAGAAGGGTCTCATAGAAACGGATAACTGGTGCCAAAGCCATGGCCTAAAGTTAAACGCCAGAAAATGCATAGTCATACCCTTCGGGAAAAACAAGGTTACCCCTAGCTACCATATAGGTGGCAATCCACTAAGCACAGAAGAGGTCATCAGGGATCTGGGGACCCAGGTTGACAGTAACCTTTCATTTGACACCCACGTTGCCAAGGAAGTTAGGAAAACCTTCTACATTGCCCACCTGATCATGAAGGGATTCACATCTAGATCAAGGGAGGTCATTGTTCCCCTGTACTCATCACTCATCAGACCAATGATTGAGTACAATGCCCCATTCGGAATGTATCTTACCAGACACCTGCAGCAATTGGAAAGGCCAGAAAAGTTCCTCACCAAAAGGATAAAGGGTCTCAAAAATATGTCTTATGCTGCCCGACTGAAGGAACTCCAGCTCTATTCAGTCGCATATCGTCTGCTCAGAGGTGACCTGTGCCTAACGTACAAGGCCATGTCTAACCCGGAATTGATGGACATGCTCCACCTCAAAAAATCTAAATCCATAAGAAATACAAGAGGAAGAGACTTAAACCTTAACACAGTTATAAATAGGACATGCTGGAGGGACAGATTCATCACCCAGAGACTCCCTATGCTGTGGAACAAAATCCTGGTACATGTGAGGCAGAGCACCTCGCTGGCCCTGTTCAAGAGAAATCTTGACAAATGGATGGGAGATCGCAGGTTTACCCCGGGGATCACCTCAGTGTCACTGCTGGACAGAGGCATGGTAAACTAATGGGCATAGTACCTTTCAAACTTAAGGGGTGGTGAAAGCCACATAACTTTGGGCTAGGCTTATAAATGCCCTAGGGCAGATAGCCTAGTATAAACCTATGAACCTATGAACCTAAGTGTAAAGTGATTGTGAGTTCTTCCCATACGGGGGTGGTTTTGCACTCCCTGTTTTTGAAGAGGAGGAACTCCATTGCTTAGATCTCTGCATTCCCTGGGGCTGTTGTCGGGGGGGGGGGTTGCTTCCCCCGGGCCTGGGCTGAGCTGGCCTGAAGGGGGCAGGAAAGGAACAGTGCTTGGAGGGGCAATACCTACTGTACCTCGGTGGCTGGACCTGTAAGAAGTCTTTAACTGTCTGCATAGATTTAGCTTTTTCTTCCATCTTTTTTAAGACCTCTTCTGCCTTGGTGCCAAATAAGCTGTCTTTGTTCAAGGGTGCGTCCAATAATTTTCGATTTGACATGGTCTGGCAAGGTCTGTTCCTTTAGCCAAGCATACCTTCTAAGGACAGAACCAGTGATTGCTGCCCTGTAAGATGCTTCTAGGGCATCAAAACCACAATGTAAGGTTTAGTTACTTGACTTGCAGAATGCATTAACTCTTGTAATTCTTTATTTTCTGCACAAGCAGGAAAAGAAGACATTTTTTGTTTGAGGAGTTCCATGGTATGTTGATGATATTTCAGCATGTGGAACTGACAATTAAATGCTCTAATAGCAAGAGTAGTAGAGGTGTACACTTTTTTACCTCATCTGTCTAAAGCTCGGGAATCCCTATCTAAGGGGGTGGGATTCTTAGCTGAAGTTGCTTTGATTCCTTTAGGTCCTTGAGAAATGACCTCGGGCTCAAAACTGGAGTCGGAGTATCCGACGACATAATGTAATTAAATTTTTTACCAAAATAGTGGTGGGCGAACTCCGCCCGACGCTTAATAGTGCGTTTGTTGAATCTAGCACAAAAACGGCAGGCCGAGACGTCGTGGTCTGGGCCTAAGCAAGGAATACAGAAGGAATGGAAATCCTTATGCGGTATTTGCTTCCCACATGAAATGCAATTATTAACTTTGTCTGACATCGGTCTGAGGCAAGAAAAGTTTCCCCAACGGGGTACTTAGCTTTCAAGAAGACTTCGGCTGAAATATTTTCGTAAATCTCAGGAGCTGGCCGACCGGCACTTGCGAACTGCTTCTGCTTCATTATGACTGCAGCTGTATGCACGATGAACATCTCCTGTGTTCCTTTGCTATGGATTTGTGGCAGTAGGCATCTTTTAAATGCAAGGTGATGCCCAGGAGCATTGGAATAGTAAGCATCTTTTTTTTTTTTTTGCTCCCTTGGGACATCATTTAACTGTCCGGGCTCCCCAGTGTTCATGGTGGGTCTTTCAGCTGATCGCCTACCCCCTTGGAATTTACACTTGCACTGCTGGGCTGGTACTGGATTTTAAGGGTGTCCTGGGGGCTTGGGAATTTTTGCATCTTCCTGGTTTTTTCTTTATATGCCCTATCCACTTCCTTCACTGCCTCCCACTCTCACTGATTACGTCTGAAGGCAACTGCGCTCTTTGGATCACACTTCCTCTAAGGAAGTGTCATTGATGAAACAGATGAATGTACTTCACACAGGATGGGTATGCTCATCCCTCCCTGACACTAACAATTGCCCAAGACACTAATCACACCTGGGTCGACTGGGCCATAGTCAGGGCTTTATCCCTCTATGCCACCAGCTTGGCCTAATGAGTAAGGATCTTGAACTTCGAGACCAGCAAGAATCTGTTTAACTTTGACAGGTCTAGAATTGGTCTTCAGGTTCCTTCTTACCTTAGTTCTAGGAAGTGACTAGAGTAGTACCCTGTTCCTAACTCTTTTTGAGGGACTGGTTCTATGATGGTCTGATCTAAAAGCAGCTTTACTTGGATCTGAGTCTACCTGAGTTGCCCTTTTGGAACTGAGGAGATACCTGCAAGTCTTAGAAGGGAAGTAAACTGCAGTTTGTACCCTATCCTTATGATTTAGAAAACCCAATTGTCCTGGGTAATGTTGTGCCACCTACTTATGAAGAAGGAGATCTTGCCTCCGAGCTTTGCTGGATAATGGAAATAGGATTGGAGTGGGACTTGTGGGGGGGGGGGGGAGGCAGGTAGCTGTTCTGCTGAGTTACATCTGCTCTCTGCTGGGACCCCCAGGAGTGGGGTCTACTTGGCCTAAGTTCTTGTTTAGCTTGCCACCTTCTTTACCGTCCTTCTCTCCTGGTCCTTTTGTTCCTTGGGCTAGGCTACATGGCAGAAAAACACAGGATTTTGTAAGGTAATTCTTACTAAACCTCAGGGTCTGAACCTGCATAAAGTCACTGATAGTCCCTAGGGACTTTGCCACATTTTTCAAAACAGGATTTCACTGTCCAGTGAAGCATCAAGGATTTCTGATTTTACATGATCAGGAAAAGACTGCTCTTTCAATCAAGAATGTCTCCTATTAACAGACCTAGATGGAGCTGTCTTGCTTAATGCTTCCAAAGCATCAACACCAGACTGTAAAGAATGTTTTTTAACCTGAAAGCAAGTGTTGCAAAGTACTAACAACTCTTTCTGGGGAGCTCTGTCTAGTTTCATATCTTCCATTTTTTGGTTTTATCTGGCTCAGGGCACATTCCTGGAATGACACCATATGTAACTGATAATTTAAAGCTCTCATGACCAGGGTAGCTGATGTGTACACTTTCTTACAAATCTGTTCAGGGTCTTATCCTCTTCATCATGAGACAAGGAGCTCCTAGAAGTGCTACCTTTGTCTCCCTTGGGTCCTCAGTGTACCACCTTGGGATCTGCCACAGTATTCTTACAAACATGCTTATGAGTGTCCAACTCTCATGTAAAAAACGTCAGATTTCCTGGGGGGAGGAGTATGGGAGTCAAGCTGCAGTGAAGTGCCCAGGATGACTTCATCCAAAATCTCTAAAACTGGGGGAATAGGCAGAGGTTTGTGCTCACAAAGCCTAAGACATTCTCTAACTCTTTTCTTAGATTAGGTGCAATTCTGAGCCTCCCAACTGAAGGATTTCTTCATTTTGTGGAGGATATCTCCAAAAGAAAAGTCCTCAGGTGGTGAGGCTGATGAGAAGTTTTTATCTGACTTCGAGTTGGAAAATGATCCTGAGGAAACTCATCTTCACAGTCAGAGAAATTTGAAGACTCCTGGAAAGAAAGGCCCATCTTACTTTTGGCAAGAGAAGTACCAGGAGCAGGGGTCCTGCCAGGAATCAGCTGTCTGGATCTCATAAAATCTATGAGATCCTCAGCTAACCTGATGAGATCCCATGGGTAGACATGAAGTGGTTGAGGGACAGAAGGTCTATGCAGGGGCAAGCTGGGGTAGCTTTTGGATCTGGTATTGGGTGTGGCATCTGCTATCACCTTAGGCCATGGGCAGGCAGTTCAGGATTCCTGTCTGGTACTGGGGAATTCCACTGGGAGTTGGAAACAGGAGCCTGCAAAGTGATTCTGGAACCCTTCGACACCCCAAGTCCTTCGGCTCACACAGATGTCCAAGGGACCTATGGCATGGTGGACTCCATACGGGTCTCATCCGCAGTGTCAACCTCACAATCTGCCATTTGGGGGGGACTGCATACAAGCTTCAATTTCTTAAACAATAACGAGCATGAGTGGACTATTCAATACTGACAGGATGTCATTTGGCACCCTAACTGTCTTTGGCTGCTTCTCCTTCTTGTGGAGAAAGCAAAATCAAGCATTATATGATAGCACGTAGGCCATCAACACTCTCTCTTTCTCTAAAAAAACTTTTCAAAGGACTCTGCCCTACACTTTACAGATATAGAATTACAGTCAGCATATTGGTGAGAGTTAGACATGTCATGCTCTGGGCCTAGGCAAAACACAAACACAGAGTACGGAAGTCTCTGTGAGTTTTTTTGTTTCCCACACTCTCAGAAAATATTAGCTTCCTCACGGACATCTAACAATACAGACTATATGGTAAGAAAAAAAAAAGATTCTCCTCCAATGGGGTATTTAGCTTTAGTCGCGCCTTCTCTGGCTTCAAAACAACTGACGTACTCAAAGGTTTTATCAGACTCTGATAAGAAACAAATGAGAAAATGGAGCAGGTTGATGACTCTTACATCCCAACAACCTGACATCAGAGGGAAGAGTGTTCACAGGGCTAGGACGAGGGGAACAAATATATCCCAATATCATGACATTAGAGAAGAGAGTATTCACATGGCCAGGACAAGGGAAAAAAATCTCAGTACTTGGGCCAGCCAAGGGCTTCCACAGCAGAAAATCCACAAGTTGTTGTTACTGCAGCAATGAAACACAATAAACTTATTTTACTATGCTGTTGTCCCTTTCATATTTGTCTGTTATTAAAGTTATGGAATTGTTAATTGTGCATACCACAGTGGCCTACATTGTGGCTGAGAAAGGACTTCTGACCAGCCCAACTACCCAGTTAACAGATTAAATGATAAAAGTAGTTTCCCCGTTTCCACCCCTAATGCTGCAGAACTTTCAGGCCTAGTGTCCTAAAAAGATAAAACTTGATTAAGAGCATTTACAATTTTTAACACACTACTGAAAAAAGACAGTTTATTAATCATTTATGCATTTTGTAAAGGAACAAGATGCAGCAGTCTAAACAGATATTAATGGCATCATACACAAGTTTAACCACACATGATCCTACTTTATCAGCTGTTTGAGTCGGTTTTAACAGCTTCTCCCTAAAGAAAACACCTGCAATATCCTCATGTCAGACTGTCATCAATTTACTTTAAAATACAGGAATGGTACTTGTGCCACATGAGTCTAGTAACTTAACAGCTTTGGCATCTGGTAAATTCTACATACAGACTTTTTTCCCCAAACCTATAAAGTAACCTATTTTTCTTGCCTGATAGTGCAGGGGTGATAAAACTACAAGAAACTCCAGTTAGTCACCCACAGTTTTGTTTTAATAAACTTTTTTTCTAATGTAAATTTAACAGCACAAAAACAAGAAAATACGGAAAAACTCATTAACAATGCTCCGCAAACAATCTAGTGTCAATGAGCAATTTACTTTCTTAGTTACCTTCTCCATATGTCTTTCTCATCAATTCCATTTAACTGAAATACTTATACCCACATAATTTCATACCTGCCCAGCAAGGCTTCCACTTTTCATTAATTTTTTACTACATCTCCCCTTTTCTTTTTTCTTTATGCTACTACCAGAAGTTCCAATTAATTTATGTGAAGCTTACCACTCTGGTTTCTAGTTTTGTTCCATCAGTCCCAAACCCTCAATTAAATTTAAAGTATCTTCACACATTGGTTCTAATATTGTTTTCTACTTTCCGTTTTCTTACTTTTCTTGCTCTCTTTTTTGTGGCTCTTTACCCCCCTACTGACCATCAACCCCCCCCCCCCAGCCATCTGGCATATTCATTCCCTATTCACAGATGAAACAGTGTTTTTACATTAAGTCGTCTTTGGTCTGTACTCTCTTCTGAGCTGGAACTGTGTAAGATATTGGCCAGCAGGCTAGCTTGTTTGTTTACTCTGCCTGTATAAAGTGACTGCATTTGTGCGAAGCTACTCATCATGCAGCTGCAGTTAGCACTGCCATCTATAGACACAGGTCCTTTAACATGTAAATTCCCTACAAAAAATATTCACTATGAGTCCCTGAGCATGTAGTAGCTCAATGAGAACCAGGTTTGCATGAGAAGGGGCACTACTCCTTGAAATTAGATTATGTTTGTACTTAACCAAACCGCGCCTTAGCAAATATGTTATCCCTTACAGTGGTTGCACAAAGAGAAGCATAAATCCTTCGATACCTTACTCCTTGAAACTCACTATATTTTTACATGAAACCATGGATCAACAATTTCTTACCATCTCTGTACCACTTTGGTAGAAATGGGAGTTTGCAGACAATGCAGCAATTGTTTCATGTTTTCCAAAAGCCACCTAATTCTGATATAGTATGTGAAAGATGTCCTTATATCCTGTTCCTAGAGGCAAAGCTCAAAGATACGACGAATACGAAACAGTTTATTAGAAACTCACAACACTACATAATACCCATGACATGCACTACAGGACAAACGTACATTCAAACCTCAGCTCATTGTTTCCAAGGCTAATCCCATAAAGGCAGACCACCACACAATCCAACATTCTGGTCGCAGGAGACGTCATTGTGATGCACACCGATGTCCCACTCAAAAGGATGATCAAGAAGAAGTATGCAGTCAGCTGCCTGTCAGGGCAAGTATCAGTCAGATCACACCTTTAGGTCACTGAACGACAATTATCAGTATCACTCATTCATAGTTCATGTGGGAGTAAATGATCTGAAATGTACCTCCCTGGACTACATGAAGAGAGACATGATTTAGCTATAAGACTGTGTGTCCAAGGCAGGTATGAGCCTAGCACTGAGCAGCACTGTACCTTCTTCAAGTATAATGCCACAATATGATGAGAAGATCATGGAATTTAATAACTGGGTTAGTAGTTTTTGGTGCCATTCAAAGGGGGTACACTACTTGGCCTGGGAGGATATGATTGACAGTCCACACCGCTTTGCTAGGGATGGACTGTACCTGTTCCCAATAGGCTTTCAACTACTGGCTAAAATGTCATTCATCCCATAGTGCCTTGTTTAGGCATTACCATCCTGACAAACCTTCTGACATAGCAAAACTAACCAAAGAAAATCTAAAGGAGTAACTGTTCAATGCCAAGAGAACAAACACAAAACTACACCCCCTTTAAAGCCCTCTTTACAAGTCTATGCAGTTACTAAGACATGGTTTAAAGTCATACAGAGCGCACCCTATCAGTCCAGGGCTAAAATGCCTTCCTCACACACTTAGACCAGTTACTGCACAGGTTGAACAAAAACTGAAGGTGTCTCAATTTATATTAAAAACAAACACAAACACCTCAAGGCTGGTCAAACAGTATGATGCACTAGAGCTTCTTCATGTCCAAATTACCATGGGCAAAGTCCCATACTATATCCTTGCAAGTTACATGTTTCCCTCAATGACCCAGGAAACCTATAACACATAAAAATACTGGAAACACTCCACATTCAACCCAACTCCATATACATGGGTGAAACTATACCACTAAAACTGGAAATCATACATGATCCCTACCATTCAGCCCCAGAGGTTCCTTTACTTTGTAAAGACAAACACCTTGAGACCAGACTGCATACCCACTGGGGCAGCTATCCTAGACCTAGTCCTCACCAACATGGGGAGCATTGCACCCTCCTAAATGTATTGTCTTCATGAGTCAGGACAGACCATACAGCCGTCTCCTTTAAAATAAAAATAAAAATAAAACCAAAGACACAAGGTAACCCAGGAACTTTAAGAAATTACTCCATGACAAACTTTCCACTTCTAAGTGACACCCTGGCAAAATTTGAAGTCCCCTAAACCCAGGGAACACTCCTGGTTACACTGAATCATTTACAAGAACCCTATACAATCATGTAAACAGCTGTATAGACGCTATGGTAGTTAAGCAAAATAAATTCACTGCAAACTCAAAAAACAAGCTATCCTGGCAGAATCACATCATCGGTAGATTTTAGCCAAAAATAGGAGGTGAAATGTCCAGCAAGATAACAATTCCTTCATCAAACTACACACTACAGGCAACTAATCAACCAATACCAAACCTGAAGTAAAAGTAGCCTCCCAGGCTACTGGCAACCACATGGCGGTCTTATGTCTGAAACCTCAAAGGTAATAAAAAAACAGTGAGCTGAACTAATTGTAAATGGAGCCACCTATGCTGAATCTGCAACATAGCAAACAATCAGTCGATAAATTAAGCTCCAATTTTACCCATCCCCCAACCACCTCTCTAGAAACATCTTCAACCACAGTTCTCCCAACTATTACCAGGGAACAGGTCCTCAGTGTGCTCTCTAAGGCAAAAACAGTGCATCAAAAGGAACTGGTAATATCCCAGTAAGTCTCCTTAATAAAATGAAACATGACTTTTTAGGGCCTCTAGAAGCACTGTTCAATTGAAGCCTCCAAACAGGCTTCATGCCAAGGGAACGCAACTGTTTTTTTAACACCTTAAAGCGTCTTCTGCGTGGAGACGTGCATGAATGGGCGTACCTTCGTTGAAGGTTGTCCGTCAGGGCTGGTAACTCGGCACGTAAAACTCAACTACCAATCATTAGCGGACCGGAGTTCCGCTGTGGCGACCCCTAACCGGGAAAAGCCGAAAAGACACAACAACAACTAAATTACAACTTAAGGCATGGGCAAACATACATTTAAATAAAAGAAAAACCATCTTAACATGTTTTGAGTTACAACCATTATACATCACATATACTCTTATACAATTATCATCAATCCAACATTACATAAATTGATCACGTCTTGCCTTACCCTAAACTCACTCTTCCCCCAAGATATTATTCTGCATGTAGTGTTGCCAAAATTTCCATTTTTCCATGTAATTTGCTCCTACCCTTTTCTAAAGATCCCACTTAAGAGTTCCTTTGTCCCTGCTACAATGTTAACTGCTTCAAATACAGTTGGTTTAGATTTTGATTTCCATGTTCTAGTACTTACTTTTCTGGCAACCACCAGAATTACTTAACAAGGCCTTACTATACCCTTGGCAATTCAGGTCTTGTAGTCATGCCCAAAAAAAAAAAAAAAAAAAAGATTTTGCTTAGTTATACCTATTTGCTCACCTAATATTTCTAACAGAGTCCGATGTTGGGAATTTGTAAAGTCTGCCAACTCATCACACTCCCAAATCACATGTTCCCAGATACTTTTTTGTTCCCCACCACACCTCCAACATTTGATAGCTACCTGAGGAAAAAATCTTTAAAGTCTGCTTGGGGTACAAAACACTTGTGGAAACACTTCCAACTAAATATACTTCATCTTCTGGATTTTGTTGCATATTTGGGAGCCATACACATCTTTCCATTGTTTCCCTGTGAATTGCTTATCCAGTCTCTCTTCCCAATCTTTTCAAACTTCCTCTGATTCCTATAAATATTCCGTATTATATTGTATGCCCTATCAAATCCCTTTTTAACAGCATCTTTTGTTCTAGATTCAACTAACGACTCTACAAGAGCAGGTTTTTTCACTTAGGTTTCCCCTATCCCTGTCTCTAACTATACTTTGACACTTTGATATCAATCTTTATAGGGAAGGCAGGCACTTACCTACAACCTAAATGTTTTAGCCTCTTCCCTTCTATTACATTTCCTTTTCTAATTATTTGCTCCCAATACCTTGGTTCTTTTGCCAATTTTCTCCAGTAAATTTTATCTCCCGCTTGCCTATTCTCTGAACCCCTAACTGCAGTCATCCTATCAGCAGAATCTGCTTTCTCTCCACTATTGTGTTGGCTTAGTTCTTAAAAAACGTTCTGCTACTTTCTGAATGTAACCTTCTGAAAGGCTGCTGTTATTCCCCTTAAAAATCTGTATCCAAAATTCCACTGTCTCACTTCTTGAAATTCCCCCTGCTTCACCATCATTCCTTTCCATTCTCAGTTACAGATTTTTGCTTGTGCTGTGTAGATGAGCCTTAACTGTGTAACTCTAAAATATCTCTTCAAATCAGGTAATCCTATACCACCTTGTTCTATTGGAATGATCAACTTATTCCACTTGAACCTTGTCCTCTTCCCCTCCCACATAAAATCCTTCAACTCTTTATTAACTACTGTCAACAACTTTGCTTCTGGTTGATAAAAACATGTCTGCCCTGTGCAATAAACTAAAGATACCAAAACAATTTCATTGTTTGTATTTTGCTATCCATATCCATACCAAGAGCATCCGATTTCTTAGTTTTTGTATTGTCTTTTGTTTAGTCTCTTCCCACAAATTCTTAGCTGCCATAACAGAATCCTTTTTAACCCTTACTCCTAGACACTATTTTATCATGTCCCCAAAAATATGAGTATTGCTGAACCAATTCCTGTGTGGGTACACAGTTTACAGCTAATGCCTTTGTTTTATCTTGTCTAATGGATCTTTACTATCTTTAGATAATACAGCCACCACAGCTTTCTTACTGGATGTTGGTGCTTCCCTTCCTTTTAAAGTACTTTTAACAAAACCTTCCTGATCTTTATCAATTTATTCCCTCCTATCTTCCATACTTCCACAGGAATACCATCTATTCCTGAAAACTTTCATGCCGATTGCTTACATAGTACCATTTTTACCTGATGATCTGTTTTAATTATTATCGGTTGAGCCTCACCTACCTCTAACCTTGGCATGCTTAAGTCTTCTATAAATATTTCCATTTTCTGTTCTATAAATATTTCCATTTTCTGTTTTTTTTCTTTATTTCCACATGCATCTGTTTTACAAATTTTAATAAAATTTCTGAAGCATCTCTAACACCTCTACATGATCTCTGGTTATTTTTCTTATTATAGGCTCCCTAAGTTTAGCAGCAATCCTTTCTACTTCCTGTTGCCTAAGTCATTCTGTTAAAAATTGTTGTGCTCTGGAGTTATCAAAAACAGATGCTTAACAACAGTTTTTCTAAACTCATGCATATTAGCTACATACTCCCTGATTTTCTCTTTAGTACTCTACATTTGTGCCTCTTCTTGTTCTGTGAGATTAACCTTTGTTAGACCCTGGAAATAATTACTGTTACTTCTTAACCATAACTCCTTTTCTTCTGTTTCTAAACTATTTTTAAACTCCACTTTCATTTTATCGCAATCACTGGCTATAACTTTGGAAGACATTTCTATCTTCCCTAACAACTCTTGGATATTGAATAATTTCCACTACCAATTCCTTAAATTACTCTCTTTTTACCAAGTAGGTGGGGAAGCGCTAGTGTCTCAATTTTACTTCAATACCCTGCATTTTTATCTTTATTTTTGTGTGATCTGAAATAGTTATTGAATGTGTGTCAAAGCTTTCAATTCAATGCACATGTTCCGATGAACTATAACTTCTGTTTAGTCTAGCCCAGTTACTGTACCTTACGGAATATATAAATTCTCTCCACGTTCCTATTACTGGATTCACGTCTTCCAAACCAAATATTTTCAAAACTTTCTTCAGAAATCTACCCTCTTTTGTCATATTTCCATTATTTTTAGGTCCCCCAGATATATCCTCACTGTTGCAAATCAAGTTCCAGTCCTGGGGGTGGGGTGGGGATGAAGGGTTGGTATAATAGTGACGGTATATCTCATAGACACAGGATATAGGGTTTGACACTCTCCTCTGAATAAAATTGGCGAGGCTTAAAATGGCCCACACAGACAGCTAGCCTAGTACCTATTTATGAACCTATAATATTCCCTGCTGAAAGCTAATTATTGTTCCCAAAATTTTCTTAAGCTCCATAACAGCAGTTTTAGTCAGAATGTAAATACATGTCATCATAAACCTCCTCCCCAGCCAGTAGACCCTTACTACCACAAATCTACCATTACGATTTTTCCTTTTCTGCCATTGCTGTAGCTCCTTTAGCAATTAGTACAACTACTCCCCTTTTCCTTTGTTCCTGATATTCTGCTGAATATCCATCCCAAAATCCTCTCTATCAAATTTACATGCTCACTTCTTAGCAAATGCGTCTCCTGTAGCATCATTATTTGCACTCTGCTTTTCTTAATATAATTCAATATTCTCACCTTTTTGTCTACCCCTGTAAGGTCATTCACATGTCAAAATATGTTTAGTGTAGCCATTATAATACATTATTATTCCCACTTACTATATATAACATCTCTTTTAAATGTCTACGTCCAGCTCCTGTTTACATGCACTCACTAATATTTGGCTGGTTGATCCTTTTATAGTCATTTCTTGTCAACTCCATCTGAAACTGTCACATTTTGAAAGGCTTTTTGCTTTAATGAAAACTTTCAAACAAAAAACAAACACTCCCATAACCTATTAACTTAAAACAAACACACAAAACTATGTAAATTTTCAAATAATGAAGCTGAACCCTCCTGAGAGAAACGGTCCCAAATCAACAGCTGCTCCCACAAGCATTAAGTAACCTAAAATTAAGCTTATCCATGATAAAGCACATTACAACCTGTGCTTCTGCTTACACGAATTGCTGTCTGTTTCTATGTTATCTTATCTTTATTTCCCTCCCAGATGTGAAAAACAGTTTGCATGTTTACAGACATTAACTTTCAGTATTAAAAAAGTGCACTGGCTAGGGAATAAAATTAAATTATACACTATTCTAGTAAATGCGCAGACTATTTAGTTACCAGAAAAGCTGCTATCCCTTATTCACTTCCAATAATTTCAAACTATTTTTACTGAGCTGATTACACATGTACCTTTATCAATAAACAATGTATAGACCCTCTCAATATATTGCATTCACCTTTAGTCAGCTTGTTTCCATGGAAACATAACAAAATGTTCTTCTCAAATCACACTGAACATTTATTTGCTAAAGCAAAGCCATTCATTACATTGTGGCATCTCTTATTTAAAACCCATTTACTTACAAAATATAACTGTCAACAGATTAAGTCAGGGGTATTAATCCAGACATTCACCTACGGAAAAGTAAAAAAAAAAAAAATTCAAGTCTACATATATTATAATCAATGCCCTTTTCCACCTTATCCCCCACCTCAGCAGCCCACAATTACTACATATTAACTTAACCATGCTTTTGTCCAGCCTTTCTTCTCTTTTCACATAATTTCTACATTTCTTAAAACTAAAAAAGAAAAAAAAGATACTTGTTTGCTTTAGTATCTGTATCACACGTAACAATCACTAAAATGCTTTACTACATAACATGCGCTTTATATCATGAAATGTTTTATACAAATACTGTTAAGATCAAAAATTGTTTTACTCCTAGTTATTTTCTTTTTCTTCCTTTTACTGTCCTTCTAAACATAAATTACATGAAGTGGGGTATATATCTGTCAGTCAGTTTCACAAAGTAAAAAAAAAAAAATACAATCTTTCTCAGCCACTTTTTCTTGCAAAACCATATTTCACAAATGTGACGGATGCTTTATAGTCTCGTATCACATTTATTTACTAATTTCAGTGTTGCTGGTGTTCTTCCTGTTCATCTCCATCTCTAAATCCCAGACTCTGATTCAAGTCCAAGGCACTCACAACTCTTCAAGTCAACTCCTGCACTTTTTTCTGTCTCTCAAGCATTTTCCTCTGAAACACTGGAAAAGATTTCAGTGGCAAAGTCCCTCTATGACCTTTATTATCAGAATAATAAGAAGCAGAGCCCCCTTTGGTATTGATGCCTTACTTATTTTG
The DNA here is from genome assembly GCF_019279795.1 of Protopterus annectens. Lineage (NCBI taxonomy): Eukaryota > Metazoa > Chordata > Ceratodontiformes > Protopteridae > Protopterus > Protopterus annectens. The sequence goes on along the minus strand of NC_056735.1, from coordinate 770,671,784 downwards.
GGGTGCACTTTTATATTTCTTCAGCCTCCTCTTCGTCAAAAAAATACTTTGATCCTACAGGAAAGGATATTCTGAAATCAGCTGGATAGAGCAGCTTGAATCTCTTACCTGACTCTTGATTTAGCCTGATTGCTGGGATAAATGTGCTTCTTTTCTGCCAGGTGTACAGTGAATAATCATCTTCCACAAACACTCTACTGTCTCAATTTTTAATACGTTGTTGTTTTGCCATATTTTTGTCAGGATCAACTCTTTCTGCTGGTCTGCATGCATCCTTACTAATACAGGTCTTGGCTTGCTGTCTCGTGGCCAGGTTTGGTGTATATATGCAACACTGCTGTGGAATACCAGTGCAGTCACTTATTTGTGCTTTCATAAAATGCATACAGTCTATTCCTTCCAGGTTCTCGGGCACATAAAATAAATCTCAGGTTTTCTCTGCATGCTCTGTCATCTAACTCTTTCATTTTTTGAAACTGCGCTTCTTGAGCAGTCTCGAACTCAGTCAACCTTTTAATTTTGACCTCTGATTTTTGCAGTTTTATCAGTTTATCTGAATAGCTGTTTAAAGCCTTTCATTTTTTCCAGCCTTTTATTTGAGTTGAAATACTCCTTCAATGTTTCATTCATTTTATTCATCTTCGAGCAGATTTGCTGTTTTCCTGTAAATAACTGGAAGCCATCTCTTGTACCAAACAGCTTTTTGCTGAACCGATGTAGAATTCTTCTTAGACAGTGTTTTCCTCACCTTTTCTACTTTATTTTCTTTCAGGGTCTCCAAGCTTCTTTTTTTTGCAGACATCCAGGCATTGTACTTATTAGCCAGTAGCTGAATTTTACTAAAACAGGCAGAATCACTGGCCCTTATATATCAGTTTCTTTTCTCACACTGGCAGAGCTGAAATTAAGCTGTGGATCAGCGTGCAGACGTTTTGGACATCTGCAGGACTGCAACTGTTAAACCACTACACAGCGGGGGCCATTCATGGAACCAATCCATAAACCTGACTACTTTCATATGCAACGCCATAGAAATAATTATCATGGACATGATGAATAACATCTCAAACAATACGTCTTTACTTGACTGAATATCTTTTGATGCCGACAGTAGTATAAAACTACCTATGTAAACACTCTCAAGTACAAATTCTACATCTATCAGGTTTTGTGGTATATTTGGATTACTACACATTTCTCCCCATTGCCTCATGTTAATTCTCTACCGATTCAATGTTCCCAATCAGTTTTAATTTCTTCAAAAATACTTTTTGTATTTCCTTTGCAGGTTTATAATTTCTGCATATTAATTTCTCAGAGTTTACAACCTCTGTTCTGGGTTTTGTCAATAATTTCTCTAATTCAGAAATGCCAGTTTCACATCGTTCTCTTTTGTTTTTTTTCTAGCACCACTAATAAGCCTTGAAATGGCAGAAAATTATTTTGCTGTATATTAAATTATTTTGTATGACCTACCTTGTTAATTTTCTATCACATTCTATTTGTTCCCCAAATGTAGACTCTTTTACCACTGTCCTTCCAAATAAATTTTACATTGCTTCATCTCTTATCTGTTACACCTAACCTCAATGGTAACCTCTTTTTTCCCCATGTCTTTACTTATTTTTCTGACCAAAATGATCTTCTTACTCCTGCAACATAACTTAAGATAGATATATTTTGGTATTCTTTCAGACTGGCCTCACAGTGTCAGTTTGCCTACATCCCAGGACAGCTTATATTGTGGCAATATTATACTTTACCACTCTATACCCTTCAAAGTGTAATAAATATATCAGTTTTACCTGCATGACCTTTTAGTAAGTTTTCAGCTCGGGTAAACATATTTCTCCCTCATCTACTACTAGTAACACTTAATTCTTAAATGTTTTCTTTTCCATGGAATTATTTTACTCCCAATGATTTTTCTTCAGGGATGTGTAAATGAAAAAAAAAAAAGGCACAACAAATACCTGTAATAACTAAACCTTATTATACAGGTCTATTTTTAATACCCTCCAAGCCCTTAATTTGCCTATTATTTTGTGCTTAACGTTTTACCATCTTTCATTTTCCACCAGAATTACACTTGTTTTTTTTAACTACACTCCTAAGAACTTTATCATATCATGGCCCATTAATAAGTATATGGTTGTACTACATCATGCATGGAATTATAATCAACTGCAATAGCTGTGTTTTTTATTTTCATTTTTCCTTAAGTCTTTGAATCTATAAATATCTTGATCTAGTTTAGTGATATGTAGTAGGACACTGCAAACGTTACAACTGTTTCCTGCTGAGTACTGCTTACAACAACGAATGTGTGAATTTCTGATCTTTATAGTCAAATGCATCCATATATAAGGTGAAAAGGAGTTGAAAGTTGGCATCCTTATGAAGTCAAGCTTTAAGACCACTTATCATATTTTTATTTTTGTTGTTGAGTCCCCATGTATGTTCAAATCTTAACGGTAAACCAAATTTCTTCAGTTACTGAAAAATATGCCCAATATACTCTGTCAAATGCTTTATCTGTCTAGGCTTATTAGCAACATTGTTCTACCTCGCCTTTCAGCATCTTACTGGATCATCAAAGTTTCACAAATGTTGTCAGATGTCGGTTTACCTTTTATAAGGTCACAGTGGTCTAAGTCTACTAGTCTTGGTAACAACCTAGCATTTTTTTTTTTATAAAAGTCCCATGAGTAACTAATAAATCAAGGTTTAAAAAAAATGATGCTTTCCTATAAAATGAAGGCTTCGTTGGATCTTTTCCTTGTTTAGGAATAAAAATTACACCTAATCATCCAGGATTCTAAAAAAATGCATCCGATATTTTTATTTCTTGCCCACCTAACTTCTAAACTTCTATTAGGATTATTACCAAAATGTACATACATACTACAGCACATTTCTATTTGCATGCATAAATAAACAATTTACAAAAATACACAGACTGGGTATGAAAATAGCATTAGAATATGGGAAAACGGAAGAAACGGATTTCCTAAGTACTGAAAGGTATGCCCAAACTCCAATATTTAAAAGTATTGTATAGTAGATGGATGACATGTATAAAAGTAAATGGAAGAGTTTTTTAGCTGAAGAACAATTTGTAAGGGAAAATTGAACACCATCTCTCCAGAGACTCGTTTCACAGGCAATGATGCCAGCATGGAAAGCTGAAAGTCCTGGGTTCAAGTCCCAGTTTTGAACTAATATTTCCTGTCCCTTCTATGTTGAAATGCTGATGTTTCTAAAGAAGTACCTTGTCAAGCTGAAGATGACAGTCTATTCATCACGGACTGCTTCTACCCCATCCTTTATAACTCCAAAATGACCGTTTCTCCAGATATTGCAGGGTTTCACCTAAATTCTCAAAAACTATGTCAGAAATTCAATTGGAATTTTGATTCTGGCTGGGGTTAAATCTGAGGCTCTGAATTTCATGTTTCTCAGTTTTTGATAGGTCTGAATTCATCCATCTTAAGGTGGTGGATATGGAAAAATCCTCTTCCAAACTGATTTTTTTTGGTCAGAGGCAAATTAGTGGACAATTAGCATAAAAAGTTTTTAAACTTATGTTTTTGCATAAATAAAATAAAATGTTTACAACAATGGATCATGATCTGTGGTATGGGGGGTGGGGGGAGCAGGCATAAGGGATGTGCTCCCTCAATTCCATTACGAGAGAATCTGTGGTAAAGTAAAGTACTTTAGGGATGCAGGTAATAACAACACTGATCACAATCTTATTTTCTACCCTTTCCAATAGCATGTAAATTCACTGTTTGTACTTCCTGGCTCTATTTTTTTGTTCTTGTCATTTTGTCTTGAAGCATTTATGTTTATGTAAATTACTTTCAATTTCAATCTCCAGAATTCTTCTATCTAATGCCACAACAATAGTACTGATGATCTGCAACTGTCCAGCCATCAAATAGTTACTTAATTTACTTATTTATTTGCTTATGTAACTTATTTACATTGCTTTTCATTTTGTTATCCAGGTAGACCCCCCCCCCCCCAGGTGCAAGTATCATTTTAGGAGTAACCTGGAAGGACCGTTTGATTGACTTTCTCAAGAGTTACAGAGTAAACAAATGGAGGCTGAGGAAATCAAACCCTGGACTGCAAAATGTAGCTTGCTTGCAGTTCAGGCCTTACAACTCTATGTCGCATGTTTCAGCTTGATATGTTAAGCATGTAAAACAATTACAAAATGCCTATTTCCCTCGTGAGATGCTCTATAGCCATCATATGGCAATTACTGACTTGATCTTGTGCCATTATTCTAATAAGGGTTCTCACTACTCTGTAATGCATTACACTAAATCATATATTTATACAGCTGAAAATACAAGCAGACTATTTTGCCCTAGTAATTATCTTTCAAATGTATTTTTTAAACACTTTCATTAAATTATCACTTAAGACAATGGCACGCATAAAACAAAAAAGAAAAAAAAATTAACATTGTAATTTACAAACAAACATTATACATATGTCCTCTTTTTTTACAACTCTTATCTAGTCCAACATTACATAAATTGCTCAATTCCTGCCTTCCCTTAAACCTCAATCCTCTGCTTGAACATCAGTTTGCATGCATTATTCCCACAAATTCCATTTATTTCCATGTAATTTTCTCCTTCCTTTTTCTAAAAAATCCCATTTCCAGTTCTTTTATCACTTTTACAATATTCAATACTTCATATACAGTTGGCTAAAATTTTGATTTTCAAGTAGGAGTTTTTTGTTTTGGCAGCCAATATAAGGTAACAATTTCAAATGTTGGTACCCACTAGACAGAATCCCAAAACACAGAGACTGAAAGACAGAAAAAGCAGACTTATATATACCAAGTCTGAGATAGGCATTTCTTAAAATATTCCCTTTTCTCTCAGGTATGGCAATCTTGGAATTGGCATAAAGATCAGGGAGTACAGGGGACCTTGTCCCATGCAAGAAAAGAAGTTTAAAGGAGAAGAATGATGTTCAAGATTCGTTCCTCTCCCAAAGTTTTGTTCTTTTTTTTCGGCTTGTATGCACTTGACATTTTGAGTGGTGACATTTCAATAGGGAGCACAACAGAATGAAACTTAATGCCAAATTATATCCAGGCAATTCAGATCCTGTGTCCCAATTTAAAAAGAACAATTTCTTTAGTTACAGACATTTTCTCCCCCAATACTTCTGACAGAATGTTCTGTAGAGAATTCTTAAAATCTGCCAGCTCATTACACTACCAAAAACACGTTCCCATTTAGCTCTTTCTTCCTCAGCACACCTCTAACATTTGAGGAAAAATTCAATGAAATGTGCTTTGGGTATAAAATAAAACTATGCAAACACTTCCAAGGAAAAATTTTAAAACTTCTGGACTTTGTTGCATACCTGGAAGCCATATATATGCCTTCCCATTGTTTCTTTGTAAATTGCTTTTCCATTCTCTCTTCCCAATATATATTCTCAACTCCTCTGATTGATCCTTTATACTTATCATCCATTATATATATGCCATACTAATTATCCTCTTTTCCACAGTACCTTCTGTTCTATATTCAAATAAAAACTCTACCAAAGCAGGTCTTTCACTTATGATTGAGTCGAGAGTTCTGGCAAAGAAAAAGGGATAAGGGAGTCCTAACAGGGAAGGCAGTGTCTAATCTGCAGTCCAAACTTCTTGGCCTCATTCAACTCTATTTCTTTCCCTCGCAAGTTATTTGCTCCCAATACCTTGGTTTGTAGGTCAGTTTTCTTCATTAAATTCCAGCCACCTCTTGCCTATTTTCTGTATCCCTATTTAGTAGTCTTTTCTAGTAGCAAAATTTCCTTTCCTATGCTGGCTTAATTCTTACAGTACTATCTGCAACTTTACAAATATAATATTCTGTGTGGTGGTTGTTATTCCCCCTCAAGGATCTGCATCCAAAATCCTACTTCTCTCCTTATTTCTTGAACTCTCCGCTGCTTCATCATCCCTTTCCACTTTGAATTATAACCTTTCGCTTGTGTTATACATAGGAGTCTTTGCTGAGTAGCTGTAAAACACCCCTTCAAATTAGGTAATCATATACCTCCTTATTCAATTGGAAGAATTAGCTTACCCTTGCCCTCTTCTCTGCACAGATAAATTCCTTCTACTCTTTCTTAAGTATTGTCCACAACTTATCCACTGCTTGATAAAAATATGTCTAACCTGTATATAAAACTAAAGGGACTAAAAATATTTTACTGTGTGATCTTACTATTCAAATACATAAACAAGAACTTCCAGTTTCTGGGTTTTTATATTTTCTTTTGTTTAGTCTCTATCCACATATCCCTAGCGGTCATAACTGAACCTTTTTTAATCCATACTCCCCAAATACTTCATCTTACAGAGTCCTCATAAATACAGGCATTGCTATACCAAATCATGTATCATTTACAGCTAGAGCCTTTTTTCACCTTTATTAATTTTACATCCTAAAATACTTGAAACTGTGTGACAATGTTCAACACAGACATGCCCTTTTCTGGATTTATCAAGTACAAAATAATATCTCCAAATACATCCATCCTTTTTTTATTACCATGCCAATTATATCCTTGAATTTGTGAGTCCATTATTTTCTTTGCCAAAGGCTCTAAATATGAACCAAATGCCAAAGGGGAAAGCAAACACCTCAGTCTTTCCTCTATTCAAACAACTTACTGGAGAGGTATCCTCATATGTTTTTTTTTGCTTCTGATCCTTCATATATCCTCCTAATTAACCTTATTATTATATCAGGGAATGCAAATGCTTCCACTGCCCTACTCATAAAATTCCAGCTTACTCTTTTGAATACTTCTATGCATCATGACCCACTAACAACATGAGTATTTTCATACATTCTTATTCCCTTTGGATCATGACTGTTCTGTTAATGCTGTCAAATGTTTGCCTCTCCTCCAGAAAACCACACTGATCCATGTCTATCAATTAGAGCAGCATCTTTCCCGTTCTTTTAGCTAGTGCAGAAAAATACTTTATAATGGTTTAAAATTGAAATACTATATAACAAGCTGGGTCTAAAGGGTCTTTCTCTTCTTTGGGTAATACAGGTACAACAGCTTTATTCCAAGATGCTGGTATTTCCCTTCCACTTTTTTTAAATACTATTAAACAAAATCTTCCAGATTTTTATCACTTTCTACCCTCCAAACTTCCACATGAACACCATCTCTTCTTGGAGACTTCCATACCAACTGCTTATGCATCACCATTTTTGTTTCATCTAATTCTACCTTGACTATTGGTTCTTGAGTGTCATCTTCCTCTAACCTTGGCATAATTACATCGTCAAATATTTCCATTTGTACTCTTTCTGGATTTCCACATTCCTCTGCTTAATACAGAATACCATAAAACATATCTAATATCACTTTATGATCGCTAGTTATTTTTCTTGTCATAAGCTCCCCAAGTTAAACGACAACCCTTTCTACTTTCTGTTGCCTAAAACATTGTGCTAAAACTTTTTGTGTTCTACAGTTAATACAAAAAGTTGCTCTTTACCACTCTGCAGTTATTACTCTTCTTGCTCTGAGAGATTCTCCTTATCTGCAATACGTTAACCATTGTTAGCTCCTGTAAACAATTCCTATTACTTTTTAAACATATCTCTTACTTCTACTCTTTTTCAACCCCATTTTCTCCTTAAGTAATAATACATGAAATTCATCATATTTATTGCCCAAACTATGAGCACGTTTACAAGTAGCATATGACAGTATTATCTGATCTTTTTTTTTTTTTTAGTGTTTGTGAAACCATAAGAAAGTACAAATGATTTATTAGTCTCCGTAAAAGGAAACCTGAGCCATAAGGGTTTAAGTTTATTATGATTCTCTCATCGTAAATAACGTTTTTCCAAAATTTCAGAACAGGAATATTATAAACCAAACCAAGCTAAGCTGGGTATAAATAAGTGACCCTTAGTTTAACAGTAATCTGACCTTCTCCGAGTAGATATTACTTCCCCAAAAGTTATTGAAACATTACATTTTAACAGAATTTGCAAAATCTCGTTAAGATTGCATGTTTTATTTAATTTAAAGTCCTTAAATCATTAGTACCAATGTGCAATAGCAAGTACCTATAACTGCCCTTCCTTTCATTATTTTTTGCAGTATGCTTGGAACATCAATTAATTTCAGGCCAGGTAATAAACCATTTATTCTAAACAGATTTAAATCAAACTATTTTCTAATAGTTTGTTTTAGGACCGAGTACCCAAATATCAGAATGTCTTCCTTTCCTAACTCTCTCACATCATTTAATAATGAATATCGATTTTCATCACTGACCCCACCCAATGTTCTTCTTTTAATCTATTTTTTTTTTTTTGTTATTCATACACATCTCTGATTAGCTAACAGGGTACAAGTCATCATGCAGAGATGAGGACCCATCTATGATGGAATGGGAAATCAGATCACTTGCCACAGCTTCATCTACTTGTCTTAACAGTCACTAAAGGGTGGCTTAACCTTAACATCAGCAGATTTAGATAAGCTATCACCATTTGATACACCATAAGTAATCAACAGTATCAGCTTGTAACCCAGTACCATTGTGCCTATCCTCTCCCTTACCTTTACTTGATTTTTTTTACTTATTCTTCTTCCCTGAATTCTTATTAGTGAATAAATCACTCTTTTTTTAAAACAAAAAACATCTTTAATAAATGATCATGTATGACATAGGCCGTGTTACACTTCTATAAATGACAATAAACCACAGCGACACCATTCCAAACCAGGGAGACACAACTGTAGCTGCAAACATTATACATCACTTTTAACATATACCGTCAACCATTACATAAGCTCTTTCAAATTCTGCCTTCTTTTAAACCTCATTCCTCCTCTACATGCATTGATCCCACAGTTCCCATTTTTTCATATGTAATTTGCTCCTACCCTTTTCTAAATATCCTAGTTCCAGTTGTTTTAACTGTTACTATCTTCACTACTTCCAGTAAAGTTGGTTTAGACTTTGATATGTCTAGGCAATTCCAATTCTGTATCATAGCTCAAAAAAATAATTTCCTTAGTCACTCCATCTTGCTCACTCAGCAACTCCGACACAGCAGTCTGCACAGAATCTTTAAAGTCTACTAATTCATTACACTCCCAGAAAATTTGTTCCCAGTTACCTCTTTCTGCCCCATCACACCTCCAATATTTGCTGTCTACCTGAGGAAAAATTATTTGAAGTCTGCTTGGGGTATAAAACTACTTATGCAAGTACTTCCAGGCAAGGATCCGAAATCTTCTAGATTTTGTTGCATACTTGGGAAACATACATATATCCCCCCATGGTTTCTTTGTGAACTGCTTAGCTAATCTCTCTTCCCAGTCCTCCTTAACCTTGATTCTTATAGCTGTCATACAATACTTTATATGCTCTACTAATTATTCCTTTCTTAATGGAAACTTCTGTTCTAGATTCTACTAAAAACTCTACTACTGTTGGTCTTTCATTTAGGACTCCCCTATTTTTTTCTCTTTGCCTATACTCTGATATCAATCCTTGACATGGAAGGCAATCTTTAACTTGCAGTCCAAATAAGTTCTTGGCATCGTCCCATTCTATTACCTTTACCTCTCTAGTTATTTGCTCACAGTACCTTGGTTCCTTTGCCAGTTTTCTCCAATACATTCCAGCCCACTCTTGTCTATTGTCTATATCCCTAATTGCAGTCATCCCTATCGGCAGAATCTCCTTTCTCCATTCCTATCTTGCCTTTCTTCTTAGAAGACCTTCTGCTACTTTATGAATATAATATTTTGTATGATAATTTCTGTTCTCCTTAAAGGTCTGCATCCAAAGTCCCAGTCTCTTCCTGTTACTTGAGCTTCCCCAGTTTCATCATCCTCTCTTTCCACTTTGAATTACAGTGTTTTGCTTGGCTATATTACAGGAGGCTCAATAAATCACCTTGATCAGAAGTATCTAAGTTTTTTATGCAGTAATGTGAGTTTAATTTTATTTTCCTATTTTCCCGTTTTTGTGGGAGACAATCTCTAAAGTTAAGATAGAAACAGCAGTAGAATTAAGTTCTCCACCAGATAACTTATTATCCACAGTAACATCCAGTACATCATTAGAGCCATATCATCTTTACACAATAAACTTTTTTATCAAAGTCTAATTACTGCTAATTTACTACTGAAGCTATATTATCAGTGATACAGTATAATTCATCAGCAGAATTTTTGTCATCCCTAACAATATAAAAATTAGTATTAGCAGTATCTTCTGACTCAGTATTATCAATTATCATATTCCTTCCTTTTTACAGTTTATGGTACCACATAAATCCTTAGATCCAGTTCCATTAAGAGCTTTCCCAAAATTACTCTTAAACAGAATATTATTTTTTATAACAGCTACATCGTCCTGTCACCATTTAATAAACATAGCTATTGTTTCAACTGCTTTACTAGAGACAGAAGTACATTAATCATTAAATATGTTTTTTCTTTCAGTATTATTAGTTAAATCTTTCAGCCTTAGGACATCAATTATATTTGCATAAACAAAGTATTATTTAATATAAAAGCAACACACTTAATACAATTAATCAAAACCTTTTTACTTATTAAATCATCTGATACATATTCAAGATAAAATATAAACTGATAGATTTAAAAAAAGAATTGCTGCAATGCAAAGTACTACCATCCACCACAGATGTCTTTTTAGGACATATAAAAATACAAAATATAAATTAGATATGTATATAACTAAAACAAAACATGAGGCAAAATAAACAAAGGAAAAGAATTGCAGTTCTCTGAAACTTATGAATGTAATCAGAATTAATTCCAACTTCCCGATTTCTCACTATCACAATATCACAAAATGGTGCAAAGCCCGTCTTTGTGACTTAACATTCCTGCGAGACAAACATGTTTGTTCAATTTGCATACTTTCACAAAAGGTGTTTTAAATAGACCAGTACACCATATGTAATTGGTTGATGCTGCTGTCAATAAAGAAGTAAAGAAACTAAAAACACTGGAGGTCTCCAGGTTTTTATAAAGACTCAGAAGAGCTCCAAAATAAAAAAATAAATAAAAAAGCAGCTTCTAACTCATTGCCCTAAAAAGGACATGAGTATGACAAGAAGAAAAAAAGAAATATTTCCTCTTCTCAAAACTTGAAAGTCTGAAGCTGTTGAGGCATCTGCTCACAAAGGGCATTTTAAATAAGCAAGTAGACCATACACGATTGGCTGATGATGCTGTCAATCAAGGAATAAGGACACCAACACCACAGGAGTTCCCTCTGTGTCTTTATAAAGACCACTGAGAGCTCAAAAAAAAATAATAATAATACCATTAATAAATATTGTGAAAAGCAGTGGCTGTAAATACAGCACTGTGGAACCCCTACGTTGGTCTGAGTCTTTGCAGATATAGTGGAGGTCCAGGTCACAAACTAATAACCCCACCAGAAATGTGGGAAAAAAAAGCAAAAGCCCTGGTAAAACTCCACAGATTTATTACAGACAGTTAAGTACTCTCATCCTCAAATGGGACTTCTTCAGAGCTGCCATTGTTAAAACACAAGCCATTTAAATACATCTCAAACTATTCATATGGCATCCAATGAACCAATCCGTTTAATAAAACAATAAAACACTTAAAGTTGTGTGTGTAGAACCTAGTGCTCAAACAAAACACAAATATATACAACAATATAAAAACAAATGGGTATGTCCCTGAATGATAAAGTGGTTCATATTAGGACAACAGACCCTTAATTTATTAGATGTCGAATGTATATTTTTACATAACACCAACTTTAAATAATGTCTATTCTAAAAAACTACTAAACATATAAACTTTCTAAGTTTAATAAAGGGTGAAAACAGCAAGCTTCATTTAACCAGGAAGTGCTGTAGCATTTAATTTCAACTGCCAAATAAGTTCCCTAATCAACAAGTGTTCAATAATATAGCCCCTTGGGTCTCTCTTTATCTGCTCCAGAATTGTAAATCTGTGACTAGGGCAAGCATGTATGTATCTGTACAAGGCATTAGTTTTTTTTTTTGCCTTGTTAACCTCTAGGTCATGTTCATAAATTCTCTCCTTTAGTTTTCTTGAGGTTTTCCATATATAAAAAGCAGGACAAGAATCAAAACAGGCAATATAGACAATCCAGCTACAATAACAGTTAAAATGTCCTTCAACTTTAAATGTAGGCAGTTCCAGTTTTTTATATATATATATATATATATATATATATATATATATATATATATATATATATAAAAGGGCACAAATATAAACATACCACTATTACTGTGCTTACTCACATTCCCGGTTTTTCTTTCCAATAGATTCTTGAAACATTTATTTTTCCTATACACTGCTTTTGGCCTGTCATCCACCATCCACAAGTGTTCATCAGAGGATATAATGAGCCAGTTTTCTAATATATAATCCGCTATTCTATAAGTGTCAATGGCAAAAGTTAGAATAAAGGGTTTACCAAAGTCCACTCCTTTATCCATTCTCACCATGGAGTACTTTATGTTAAGTGGTCCACCACAAAAGTACAGTTGTGTACACTTACCATAAATGTAGATGTTCAAGTGTATTCACTGGTGCAGTCATCACATTTGGGTTATCTGCTTCCAGTAGCCCTCAGTCGGCCTGATTAGCAAAGTCTTGGGTCCTGCGTCGGTTGCTGTCCCTTCTGTCAGGTCGTCAGTGGTATAAAACATGCAGCCGACGTCATTACCTGAGTTTTTCTTGCCCCAGATGTCAGGTGCCCCCCTATAAGGAAGCAAATAAATCTATAAATATACAAGGTTATACCTGCAACAAAAAAGCAAATACACCAAAAAGCTTTTGAGCATAGTGAAGGAGAGTAGAGGTATAGCCAAAAAAAGTAAGGGGGCTGGAGGGAGGGTAACCAGGACTGCAACAGTGAATACACTCGAACATCTACATTTATGGTAAGTGTACACAAATGTACTATGTCCTTCTTGTTTCACTGTTGCAGTCATCACATTTGGGTAGATTCCCAAAGCTAAGGATGGGAGGAGGAATTTAAATAGCATTAGGACCAGCTATAAGGCCCTGCAAGACTGCAGTAGCAAAGCCATCTCTGGATTTAGAGAAAATTAGCAGATGGTAAAGCTTGGTGAAAGTATGTACAGAACTCCAAGTAGCAGCTTCTAGGATGTCCCTGGTAGGGACGCCTCTGAGAAAGGCTGTAGAGGTAGATGCAGTCCTGGTTGTGTGGGGTCTGATCCCTTGTGGGATAGGTTTTCCATGGTGCTTGTAGCAGAAATGAATACAATGGCCTATCCATTTGGAGATGGTTTGCTTTGAAATAGCCTTCCACTCTGCCTCTACAGCAAATGCCACCAGCAGTTCGTCAGATTTCCTTTGAGGTTTAGTCCTGTTCCAAGTAGAATCTAAGTTGTCTGTGCACTTCTAAGGAGTGCAGTATCTGTTCCCCTTTGTTCCGTGGATTAGGAAAGAAGGTTGGCAAATGAATGACCTGATTAAGGGCCACACTGGATACCACCTTGGGCATGAAGGAAGGATTGGTCCTGAGGGGCACACTGTCCACACGAAAGATGATGAAAGGCTCCACCTGCTATGAGGGCCTGTAATTTAGATATCCTTCTTGCTGAAGTGATGGCTGAAAGAAAGGCTGTTTTCCAAGAAAGGAATTTTAAATCTGCACTAGCAGCTGGCACGAAAGGAATAATGAGTTTTTCCAATACAAAGCTAAGGTTCCAGGCTGAAGTTGGGGCTCTCCTGGGTGATTTTAAATTTTTGGCCCCTTTAAGGAACTGCTTGAGCAGTGGATGCGAGAAGAGGGGAGGTTCTGTATTATAGTGAGCTGAAATGGCTGAGACGTGAATTTTGATAAAAGAAAAAGAAAGTTCCTTGTGAAGCATCTCAGTTAAGTATTGTAAAATCTGAGGTAAGTTGGGCACTGTTGTGCTCATCCCTTGAAACTGGTTCCAGGCACAGAATCTTTTTCATTTTTCAGCATAAGATTTTCTAGTACTAGGCCTCCCTTGCCTACAAAATGATACCCATCATTGGTTTACTGAGGGATGGTAAGGAAGAGATTAGGTAATTAGCCAGGCTGCTAGGTTCTGGGTTTGAAGCTGAGGGTGCAGAATCTGATACTCCTGTTGAGACAACAGGGTAGGGGTCCAGAGGCAGGTGCCATGGGACCAACAGTGACACACTGCGCAAGAGGGGGTACCAGTGTTGGCGAGGCCAGTCTGGTGCAATCAATATCATCCTTTGTTTGTCCTGTTTGATCTTTAGTAGTACTTTGGAGAAAAGAGGCAGAGGAAGAACGGCATAAACGGATAGGTTTTTCCAGCTGAAGGACAGGGCATCCAATTTCCAAGCCTGTTTGTGGGGAGTCCTTGTGGAAAATTTGTCCAATTGGTAGTTCTGGGGAGGATGCAAACAGATCTATATCTGGGCTCCCCCCATTTGTTTGTCAGCATATTGAAAATCTTTGGTTCCAGTTTCCACTCGCGTGGGTCCTTGAGGTTTCTGCTTAGTCTGTCTGCCAGCATATTTAGTTTTCCTGGCAGGAATTGAGCTTGTAGATGCACTTGGTAGCTCAAGGCTGTGTTCCACAATGCCATGGCTTGTTTGCAGAGGGGGTAAGAATGGGTACCCCCTGCTTGTTTATGTACCACATTAGAGTGGTGCTGTCTGTCTTTACCATTAATTGCCCTAGAAGAATGTGGTCCTTGAAGGCTCTCAGAGCATTCTGGACAGCTAATATTTATTTTTGATTGATATGCAAGTGCATTTGACTTGGGTTCCATTTGCCCTGAATGCACTTCCCTGCCAGGTGAGTCCCCCATGCATAGTCTGATCCGTCTGTTAGGGTTTGGGCAGCAGGGGGTAGGGTGAATGGTAGTCCCATGTTTAGGTGGCACGCCTCTGCTGACCAAAGAAATTCCAGACATAGGCAAGGTATGACAGGAATCATTGCTTCTAGATCCTGAGAATGTTGACACCATAGGCTTTTTTTTAGGTACCATTGTAGTTTCCTCATATGCAGTCTTGCATATGAAATTAGAAGAATGCAGAAGGCCATGAACCCCAAGGCCTGCAATATTAGCCTTGCAGATAACAGGGTTTTTGTGGCCACTAGTTTGAAGTAGGTTGTCAGATGAATTTGTTTCTCTGGCGTGAGGAAAGCCATCTGGGAAGTTGTATTCAAGCTTGCTCCCAGGAATATAATTTGTTGACAGGGTACCATGTGCGATTTCTTTTCGTTTATAGTATACCCCAGACATGTTAGCACTCTTTGTAGAAAAGCCAGATGATTCAAAAGTATGTCCTGGCTTTCTGCCTGAATTAGACAATTGTCCAGGTATGGGTATATTTGAATATTGCTTTGCCTGCAAAATGCAATGACTGGGGCTAGACACTCTGTGAAACCCTGGGCGCAGTAGATAAGTCAAAGGGCAGTGCAGAGAACTGGTAGTGATTGTAGCCTGCTTTGAAGCGTTGGTATCTTGTGCAAGATTCCCCGATTGGGAAGTGCAGGTATGCTTCCTTTAAATCGAGTGCTGCCATCCAGGAATCTTTTCCTAGCATGGGAAGCAACTGGTGAAGAGTCAGCATCTTGAATTTTGGAATCACCAAAAAGGTGTTTAGAGTAGACTGGTCCAGGATTGGACGCCATGAATTGTCCTTTCTGGGTACCAGGAAAAGTCTAGAGTAGAAACCTTGTCCTTTTTCCTCTTCTGGTACAGTTTGAATAGCCTTTATGTTTAAAAGAGAGAGTATTTGCTTTTCAGCCTCTGCCCATTGATTTGGGGGTAGATCTGACCAACCGTTGGGCGATGGCAATGTGTGAAAGTGAAATCTGTATCCTTGGGACACTATATTTAAAACCCATTTGTCTTGGGTAATGTGTTCCCAGTTTTTGGCCTGCAGACCAATCTTTCCCCCTAAAGGAGTAGTCAGTTGAGAAGTACTTGGAAGTTTTAAAGTTAAGTAATTGAGACAGTTTTCCATAGGGGGGAATCTTACTACTCCCAGATTTGGAAGCGGAAGCCCCCCCACTGCTTAGTCTTGTGTGTACCCTGGGACTGAAACCTGGGGTTTCTGCTGGGTCTGGGTTTGGATTGAGAAGGCATGGAAGGAGCAGGAAAGGACCAATTCTTAGAGGCCCAATGCCTACTAAATCTTGGAGGCTGGACTTGTAAGAAATCTTTAACAGTTTGCATAGATTTAGCTTTATCTTCCATCTTTTTAATAACTTCCTCAGCGTTATTGCCAAACAGGTGGTTCTGATTTAAGAGAGCATCCAACAGTTTAGCTTTAACATGATCAGGCAAAGATTGCTCCTTAAGCCAAGCATGCCTTCTGAGTACAGACCCAGTGACAGCAGCCCTGCAAGAGGCCTCTAAAGAATCAAACCCACATTGCAAAGTATGTTTTCCAACCTGTTCAGCAGAATGCATCAAATTCTGTAAATCCTTATTTTCAGCACAGTCAGGAATCAACATCATTTTCTGTTTAAGCAATCCAATAATATGTTGTTGATACTTCAACATATGAAACTGACAGTTTAAGGCCCTAATGGCCAAAGTTGCAGAAGTGTAAACCTTCTTACCCCATCTATCCAGCGCCCTGGAATCTCTACCAGAAGGGGTAGGATTTTTTGGCAGTAGAAGCCTTAATGCCCTTGGGTCCCTGTGAAATAGTCTGGATCCGCAAAAGGATTTTTTAAAAGGAACTTGTGAGAATCAGGAACCCTGTAATATCTGTCAGGTTTTCTGGGAGCAGGAGGCAAAAAATCAGGGGCTAAATTAGATTCTGAAAAGGCATCATCAACAATGTCTAGTACAGGAGATATAGCAAAAGGCCTATGTTGAGGCAGGAGTAAGAAGTCCCTAAGACTTAAAGTTTTTTTAATCAGAGAAATCCTGGCTTTCCCAGTGGAAATGCTCCCTCAGAGTGTGCAAGGTTTCACCAAAAGAGAAATCCTCTGGAGGAGAAACAGAGGGAATAGAGTCCTCTGCATCAGAATCCTCATAAGTAGATAAGGGTAAATCCAGATTATCAGAAGAATCAGAAAAATCAGAATCCTGGTCAGAAGATTCATAAACAAATTCAGTCCTAGGTCTCTTAGAAGAGGAAGGTTGCCTACCCTGATTAAAGTTATAAGGTCTTCAGCCATTCTTACCATTTGTTTTTTAGGCATAGAGGCCTGAGCATGCGGCCTGGGCGTCTGTTTTCTAGGCAAGGTTCGAGGTTTAGGCCTTAAAGAAGGAGGCGTTGGTTTCATATGCAGAACTGTAGGCCTGAATACACCCTCAGAGGCTGGTGCCTGCACAGCAGCTCTGGAACCATCTAAGGTAGACATCTGCAGGTTCCATAGTTGAAGCATCTCGCGGCACACTGGACTCCAAATGGATCTCAGTAGAGGCCTGCGAATCAGAAGTAGCAAGTGTCAGGGGCTGCAAAACCACCACACTGAGTAGCGGCGAACTGGCGAATGTCTTAGGAAAAGCGTCGTTGGCAGCTTTGGACATAGGCGGCCTGCCTCTGTCTTTATCTTTGTGGGGTTTTTTTGAATGCCGGTAGTCGGATGGCTTACCGACAACATTTCGGGATAACTGAACCGAGAACCGAAATATTTAGAAGCAAAAATATACTGACAACGGATAGTGCATTGGTTAAATAAGGCACAAAACCGACAGCAAGGTACGTCGTGGTCAGGGCCTAGGCAAGGAATACAGTACGAATGAAAATCTTTGTGAGGTATTTGCTTTCCACAAGTACTGCAATTATTAACTTTAACTGACATCGGTGAGGAGCAAGAAAAAGTTTCCCCAACGGGGTACTTGGCTTTAGTTGAAGACTTCAGTTCTGAAACTCGAAAATTAAAATTTCAGGACTCTGCTGACTGGCACTTGCTAACTGCTTCAGGCACCACACTGCAAGAAAGACTGAGGTAATGACGTCAGCTGCATGTTTTATACCCCTGATGACCTGATGTCACGGAAGAAGGGACAGCAACCGACGCAGGACCCAAGACTTTGTTAATCAGGCCAACTGAGGGCTACTGCAAGCAAATAACCCAAATGTAATGACTGCAACAGTGAAACACGAAGATCACTAAAAGATATTGGCAGCAGGAGCATTTAATACCCCCCTCTACCAGAATCACCTGAAACCATTCTACCAAGCCTTACTAGCTGGCCTTTAACCACAGCTTTTTTTCTGAAATTTTAGGTGCCAGCTATTCTAGTGATGGTAACTGTTTGAGAAAGTGGGCTTCCTATGGATGTTAGAAATAAAACATCCATTTACATAATCTTTAGACAACATCACATCCAAAATGTGACACTATCAACATCATAAGAAAGAACATTTTTAAAAGGTAGTAGACACATTAATATATTCCAAAAATTCTCCTCAGTATCAGTCCAGTATTTGTGTTTTTGTTTGTTAAATCTGTGGAGTTTTATATGGACTTTTGCTGTTTTTTCCCCACATTTCTGGTGTGGTTATTAGCTGGATTCTTGTTGGTTTGATCCAGGTCACAAACTGATACCCATTAGTCAGGCAAGCTTCTTAGCCATTAATAGCTGAGGTTTGAGCAGCCTAAAACTTCTAGTTTTTGCAGTAGAATGTTATGATTTACAATCCTTCAATTAACTCACAACCAATCAATACATAATTTATTAGCCTTTACAAATCAGATTTTGTCTTAAACCATCATTAACCCCGCATAGCCAGCAACCAGTACCCTTCACTGCCACGTCACTTTTCTCACCACACCTAGCACAAAACTCCACCTTTCAATATCTTCCCTTAATCCCATCCCCTTACTCAAATCCCCCCCCCTCTATCAAGCAGTAACTTTTTATTGAACCACTCATCAACACCCTGGTTCCCCTGACTCACACACACTGGCATCTAACATAAAAATCTTCCTAAATTCCATCATTATGTTTCCTCTGTTATTAGTGCACCTTGGATGCTCAAACACAGGTCCCCAATTTCTCAATCTCCATTATAATCTTTTACCTCTGAAAAAGCTTTCCTCTTCTCTTTTCCACTCCTGCTTATACATTCATTGCAGCTCCACCAAAATGACATCCACTCCCTGATCACTTACTTCTGTAATCACTACTACAAATTACCAAATTGCTCAGTAGTATCCACTTTCTCATGTTTTACTCATGTCTCTTTCACTTTACCACTTTTCCTTACACAGAAGAAATGTCCCCCGTTCTAGCACACGATACAAATAATCCAAATACCGCATTCCCTTGCCCAACCTTTACCAAACCACAAAACCCTTGGGACTTGCAAGATGGCTGCACACTGAGTAAGACTTAATTTCAGCTCTCCTTGTGTGAAAACAGAAACTCAGAATAGAGAGCCAGTGAACTCATTTATTGGGTAAATTTCAGTAACTGGCTAGTAAGTGCACTGCCTGGATGCCAGCAAAGAAGAAATTCAGAGAAACTGAAAAAAAATCACACACAAACAGTGAGGAAAAACACTGATTGGGAAGAATTCTGCAGCTGTTTGGCAAAAAGCAGTTCAAGCTCCAGCTTTGGTGAAAGACACGACTAGAGAAAAAAATAAACCAAATGTACTCAAGAGCTGATGAAAATAAATGAAACACTGACTGAGTCTATCAACTCAAACAACAAAAAGGTTGGATAAAGTGGAAGAAGCTTTAAAAATATATTCAGATGAGGTGATAACACTGCAAAAATCGGAAGTCAAAAGTACAAACGAAGAAAAGGCTGGCTGAATATGAGACTGCTCAAGAAGAGCTGTTTCAAAAAAATAATAGAATTAGAGGACACTGCACCCAAGGAAAACCTGAGATTTTGTGCTGTACCAGGGAGACTGTGTTAATTTTATGAAATGAAAAATAAGCAACTAGAGTGGAATTCCACAGCAGGAGCTGATAATTGAAAGGGCACATCATCTGTATGCTCCAAACCTGGCCATGGGAAAGCAACCTAGGCCTTTAATAGTACAGATGCAATCCTACCAGCATGAGGAGTGGATTCTGCCAAAACTGTGGCAGAAGGACAAAGTATTAAAAGTGGGAGACACTAGAGTGTTTATGGAAACTGATTCCTCACTGTACACAAGGCAGAAGAGAAGTAAATTTATTCCACAAATCAGGGAATGTCAAGAAGCAGGCAGTATATTCTTTCCTGGAGGGACAAAATCATTCATTGATGCAGAACATGCTAAGGAGGAAATACAAAAGTTTGCCCAACAAAAGTGAGGTGGAAACAGGATATTCTGCTTCTTTTTCCTCTGGTAATAAAGACCAGAGAGAGACTGTGCCAGTAAAACCTTTTCCAGTATTTCAATAGAAAATGCTTGAGACAGAAGAAAGCACAATAACTGAGAGTAGACTGGAAAGGAAGCAGATAATGGATTTTGGAGATGGAGATAAACCATTAATTATATTTGTGAAACATGTCGGAAAAAGAAAACCTGGGAATATCAGACTTTTTTGACTTTGTTAAACTTGTAGGGTACTCTGAAACACATGCCCTACTTCATGTCATTAATGTTTGCAGGAAAACATGAGGGGGGAAGAGGAGGAAAGAAACTCTTGTTTTTAACAGTGATATTTGTATAGTGCATGACATCTGCATGCTATAAAGTACATTTTTATCAGTTATTTTCAAGTGCAATGGGGATACTAAAGTAAACAAGTGCTCCCTTTTTCCCTTCTTTTATCTTCTTTCTCCTTGTTCAGTTTTAAGAAATGTAGGCACTGCAATGTAAAAAAAATAAATAAAAGAAAAAAGTATGTTAAAAAGAGTATGATACAAGAAAAAATTATGTCCCTTTTCTTATGTTCCAGAGGGGAATGATTAGATTAAGGCTGTTGGCTTTATCTAGTAACACATTTAAGCAGAAAGCAAATAAATAAAAAATAACATTGAATATAATAAAGCTCACCACTAGCAAATAAATAAATACTTGTAGATGCAACCCTGTATCTGGTTCTCATGTCTCCATGGAGAGTACGTAATAAAGAGAAATAAAATACTTCTTTCATTTAATGTCTTTCTTTCAATGGCTAGCAGATAATGTTTTCTGAAAGCATTCAAGTGTTTTCTTATTCTCTTAGAGAAATAAAGATAAGACAAAACCAAGACAGCACTTAGTTGAAGCACAGGCTGGACCACGAGTCTTAGTATGGATAATCGTTCCTTTTAGGTTAACCCAAGTCTGAGTGTGTAGGTGTCAGTTTGAGACAATTGTTCCTATTAGCAAGGTAAAGCTTCAATATTTGAAGATTTACATAATTTTGTGTGTTAATATTAATTTAATAGGTTTTGGGGAGTATTTGTTTCTTTGTCTGAGCACTTTCAATAAAACAAAATGTTTTGTAAGATGCGACATAGACTCAAATGGATACGACAAGAAACAACTGTATAAGAGGTCAACCTGCTAAACGTTAGCGTGTGCATATAACACAAAATCTTGAACTAGATAGTTAAACTGTTAAAAAGTTATTATTCCCACCTTTTATTTGTAACATAATGAGTCAAAGTGATAGCCGACAAACTCAGCTGGGCAATCTTGATGCCTCACGAGTGGCAGGAAATAGCAGAACAGATTTTCTGCAGATGGGGACAGACTTGTTGCGATCTTGGAACCAAACCTGACGAGGCCAGTAAGGAGCGATGAGGATCAATTTGCTTCCCAACAATTTTGCTTTCTGAATCACCTTGGATATGAGAGGAAAGGGCGGGAAAGCATAAAGGAGACCCAGGGGCCAATCGTGAACAAGTGCGTCTTTTCAGCGACTCCCCCGGAGGGGGGATAAGGGAGAAATAGCTGCTGCATTTGGAGTTGATTGGGCTGGCAAAAAGATCGCAACAAGTCTGTCCCCATCTGCAGAAAATTTGTTCTGCTATTTCCTGCTTCAGAGACCATATGCGAGGCATCAAGATTGCCCAGCTGAGTTTGTCGGCCATCACTTTGACTGTCCCCGGGATGTGCATCGCCACAAGAAAGCGCTGGGAAGATATCGCCCGTTTCCAAACACGAATGGCCTCTCGACAGAGTGGGTATGATCTGGTTCCAAATTGTTTGTTGAGATACCATACTACCGACATGTCTGATTGTATTGCAATCGTCCCAAGAGGAAGAAGATTGTGGAGTGCTTGCAACGCCAGGAGCACTGCCCTCATCTCAAGGACATTGATATGCAGGTGGGCCTCGTGATCTTGCCATGTGCCTTGAACAGTCCTGCTTAGATAATGCCCCCCCCCTCATCTGTGTGGCATCCGTGGTCACAATAGCAATGGGTTGGCGAGGGAGGAATGGAGTTGCCTGTCGTTAGCTGGTTGGGTTAGATCCACCAACGGATGTCCTTCTTGCAAGACTCTTAACAGGATGTGGTGGTACAGAGGCAGTTGTTGGAAGGACCACTGGGACAATAGAAGCCACTGAAGAATCGGCATGTGTAGTCTGGCTAGAGGGACTAGTAATATGGTGGAGACCATAGTCCCTAGATGTTTCAGCACAGTCTTTGCCTTGACTTTTCAGAGGGGGAGAAGACGGTGAATTTGTTGTACGAGATATGGTGCTCTTTCTGTTGGAAGATGAGCCAACATGGCTACTGCGACTATTTCTGCACTTATAAAAGTCACAAACTGAGAGGGCGATAAGGCAGACTTTTCCCAATTCATAGTAATCCCCAACTGGGCACAAAGTTGGATAGTTGGGACCCTGGTCTGAAGAAGTAGATGCCTGGTGGAGGCGGTCAGGAGCCAGCCATCCAGACACGGAAACACTTGGAATCCAAGATGTCTCAGGTGAGCTGTCACTACTGCCATACACTTGGTGAACACCATGGGGGCTGTGGTAATACCAAAGGGCAGAGCATGAAACTGGTAATGACTGGCTCCCAGCTGGAAGCATAGATGGCTCCTCGACGCTCTGTCCATTTTTTTATGGTAGTATGCATCTTGGAGGTCTACTGAGAACATCCATGTGTCTTTCCCTAATAGAGGGAGTATAGACTGCAGTGCCATCATCCGGAGCTTGTCCTTCTTTACGGATTCATTTAGTTTGCCGAGGTCTAAGATGGGCCTCCAGTCCCCTGTACGTTTTGGCACTAAAAAGAATGTGGAGTAAGTCCCGAATCCTATTTGGTTTGCTGAGACAGTTTGGATGACTCTGTTTGTGAGCAACTTGTTCACTTTTACAGTTGCTTGATCCCTGTGATTGGGAGGAGTATCCGGGATCCTCTTGGGAACATGTGGTGGAAGAGAAAAGGGTATGGAGTAACCTCTGGTGATAATTCTTTGTACCCATTTGTCTCGGGTGATACTTGGCCAGGCTTTCGGATACAAAGAAATGCGACCCCCGACTGGCTCCAGAGAAGCACAGTCGGGCCCCCAACATCAGGATCACTGATAAGACAAACCTCAAAATGAATCGTGGCCTCCCTGGTTTTGTGGTCCGCCCCTGCCTCTAGGGCGACGTCTACCATTTTCTCCTCCTCCTCTGCCTCTGAAGGAGGAGTCATCCTGTGCATCCTGGAAAAACCTCTGGGACTTCTTGAACCACATTTTACCACCTCTCTGACCTTTGGGATATGGTCTAGAGGGGACGGTAAAATGTACTCCCAGGGCAGAGAGTGTTTTCCCTTCTTGCTCGCACCTGGTGAGTGTGTCTTTTACCTTCGGTCCAAACAAGGAAGAACCATCAAAGGGGCGTTGGTAAAAGTAGACTTCAACGGCTCCACAAAATTACACAAGCGCATCCAGGAGTGCCTCCTTAGGGAAACTCCTGAACCCACTGCCCTGCTCGCTCCATCGGCTGCATAAGAGATCAGCCTCATGGACGAGTTAACAATGGAATTCAAGTTGGACAACTGAGCAAACACCTAATCAGGGACTCCTTCAGTGAATGTACCTTGTAGAGTCTCTCCTAACTCCTTAAGGAGATCTCTCTGAAGCCTTGTAAAGTGTGTTAGGTAGTTCAGTTATCTGAGAGTGAATGCCACTGATGAAAAGATACGCTTCCCATATCTGTCCATCCTTCGAGACTCCATGTTCGGCGGATGGATAGATGAAAATGCCTCTGCTAATTCTTTCTAAGTGGCCACCTTCACCACCATGGCATCTACGGCAACACCCTTTGATAAGAATTCTTTCTCCTTGGGGGCTGACAAAAATGTATTAGGTCTCCTGGGGAATGGATACCTTTCGACTAACAAGCTCTAAAAAAAAATTTCATTAAAGGGTGGAGACACCCAAGAGGCTGAAGGCTGAGACCCAAAAGCCTTCAGGTACACGAACTCCTCATTAGAAGGGGTAGCAGTGGTCCAGACGCACCTCTGCTTAAGGATCTCTAAGATGTCCACAAAGGAGACATCATCACAGGACAACTTGGGGCACTCTTCTGACTCCTCAAGGTCGATGTCGGAGGTAAGAGACTCATCCTGGGAGTCTACATGCTTCCTCTTGCATGTCCTCTTCTGAGGGGGGCTTCTTGGAAGGGTATTCCAGGGAGGTCTCTAAAAGAGTGGGGGCCACCAGCCGGGGGCTCCTGAGGCTGCAGGTCTCTGCTGTTCAGAGAGGGAGTAGGTGCTGAGACGGAAGTCGGTGCCCGAGGGGGAAGAGTGTCGGTACCCCTGGGTGGAGCTGATGATCGGGACAGCACACTCATCTCTTTTCTTTTGTCACAGGTATTCCACTTAATAACCATCCTGAAAACCATTCTTTATCAAATTCACATGTTCAGTTCTTTCCAAATTTGCCTCCTGTAGCATAACTATTTGCACTCTACACATTTAATACAGTTCACTGTTCTTCCTTTTTTTTGTATACATCTGTGAAACCATTAACATTTAAAGATAATATCGAAAGGCTCATTAAAAAGTTATTATTCCCTCCTTTTATTTGTAACAGTTTTTTTGTTAAATATCTAGTTCCAGCTTTTTATGTTACATGCACACACTGTTTGGCAGCTTGACCTTTTATACAACTGTCGCCTGTCATATCCATTTGAGCCTATGTCACATCTTACAAAACTTTGTTTTATTGAAAACCCTCAAAAAAAAAAAAAAAAAAAACAAATACAGCCACAATGCACCCCAAAAAGCTATTCACTTAATATTAACATAAAAAACTAAACTATGTACATCTTCAAATACTGAAGCTTCACCTTCCTGATAGGAACAATTGTCCCAAATCGACAGCCAAGCTAACAGACTCTGGTAACCTAAAAGGAAGGTTATCCATGCTAAGATGCATGGTAAAGCCTGTGCTTTTACTCAGTGCTGTCTGGTTTTGTCTTGGATCTATTGATCTCCCAGAATGAGAAAACACTTGAATGTGTTAAGAAAACCTTATCTGCTAGCCACTGAAAGAAAGCAATTTAAAGAAACAAGTATACATTTTATAGGTTCATAGGTAGGTACTAGGCTATCGGCCCTAGGGCCCCATACAAACCTAGCCAAAAAATATACCCTGGCTTTCACCACCCAAGAAAATTATTTTCCTGTGGCCCTGTCCAGCAGAGCCACAGAAGTGATCCCCGGGGTGAATTTCCCATTTCCCATCCAATCATCAAGATTTTTCTTGAAGAGTGCTAATGAGGAGCTCTGTTTGACATAGATAGGTAGTCTGTTCCAGAGTATGGGAAGTCTCTGGGACAGGAATCTATCCCTCCAGCATGTTCTGTTTATTGTGGTGACAAGGTTTAGATCCCTAGAGTGTGTAGCTCGGAGGGATTGGGATTTCTTTAAGTGGAGCATGTCCAACAGCTCTGGGTTTGACATAGCTTTGTATGTTAGGCAGAGATCACCCCTGAGTACGCGATATGCGATGGAGTAAAGCTGTAGTTTTTTTAAGACTGTCTGCGTAGGGCATCTGTTTGAGGCCAGTAATCCTTTTTGTGAGGTATTTCAGTGGTCTTTCCAGTTGTTGTAGATGTCTTGTGAGGTACATACCAAAAGGGGCATTGTACTCTATAATGGGTCTAATGAGTGATGAGTAGAGGGGAACAATGACCTCTTTTTTTCTGGATGAGAATCCTTTTGTCCTTTTTTTATTGCCCTTCATCAGATTGTCTCCATGGAGACATGAGAACTAGGCGCAGGGTTGCTTCTACAAGTATTTATTTGCTAGAGGAAAGCTTTATTATATTCAATGTTCTTTTTTTATTTGCTTTCTCTTAAAACGTATTACTCGATAAAGCCAAGAGGCTTAATCCAGTCATTCCCTTTTGCAAGAATGAAAAAAAGCACATCACTTTTTCTTGAATCACACTCCTTTAAACAGACAACTTTTTTTTTTCTTTTACATTGCAGTGCTTACATTTCTTAAAACAAAAAAAGAGAAAGAAAAGGAAAAAAAAGAAATGGGCACCTGTTTACTTTAGTATCCCAATTACACCTGACAATAACTGAGAAAACTTTATACCATGCACGTGTTATGCATTACACAAATATTAGTGTTCATAACAAAAGTTTGTTTTACTTACAATTAACTAATTTCTACCTCTCCTCCTCACCTAAGTGTTCCTCCAAATATTAACAACATGAAGTGGGGCATATGTTTTAGAGTCCTCTACATGTTTAACAGAGTCAAAAAGGTCCAATATGTCCAGGTTTTCCTGTTCTGTCATGTTTCACAAATATAACTAATGCCTTATAATCTCACATTTATCAATTTCCGAGTTACTGTTTATATTCCTGTTAATCTCCATCTCCTAAATCTAGTCTGCGTTTCCTTTCCAATGTACTCTCAATTCTTCTAATGAACTTGTGCTTTTTTCTGTCAAAACACTGGAAAAGGTCTCATTGACACAGTTTTTCTGTGGTCTTTATTACAAGAAGAACAAGAATTAGAATCCCCTTCTGTTTCACAGGTCACTTTTGTTGTTTAAACCTTTTACCATTTTATCCAGCATTTTGTTGTTTGAGGTGATATACTCCATCAGTGTTTTGTTTATTTTAATCACCTCTGAGTACATTTGACTTAATTTTTCCTTTAGGTTACTGAAGTCATGTCTTGCACCAAAGCTGGAGCTTGAGCTGCTTTTTGCTGAACAGCTGCAGAATCACTCCGTGTTTTTTCCTCATCTTTTGTGGTTGATTTTCTTTCAGGTTCTCTGAATTTTTTTTTTGCTGGTATCCAGGCAGTGCACTTACTAGCCAGTTTCTGAAATTTACCAAAAAAATGAGTTCACTGGCTCTCTTCTGAGTTTGTTTTCGCACACAGAGCTTAAATTAAGTTCTTACTCAGTGTGCAGCCATATTGGAAGTCCTTGTTTTATTTTGTGTGTATGTAGGTCTTCAGAAATTTCGAAATGTTTTTATTTTCACCTCTCATCAAATTTCCTTATGAATAGTGTTTCATGCTTTAGTTATAGATACTTAGTAAACTGCATCTTCTGCCTAAGTGTGAGATTTTGAGAGTGTGAGTAAATGTTTTGGCTTAAATTTAAAAGGCCTGGTTGCAATACAATTCTGAATAATTTCCTGCAATGCAGGATCTTTACTTGGTTTGTGAATGATATTATGAATAAATTATGGTCAAGTAAAAAGACTGGCTAGAACAATTCATTGATAAGCTCTGTTAGGTACTTTTGCTGCAACTCTGTTGTTATATTTGTTACAGTTTGTAGAGCAGTGTTTTTGAAGGGTTGGTGGATATGGAGTAATTATAGAGAAGAGTTGGTGGAAGTGCCTTTGACATGAATAATCTGTCAGTAACAGTTTGGCTCTGTACAGAACTCCTATTTATTTACTTATTTTTGAGTTTTAGATACCCCACAGTCAATATGAAGTCAAACTTTGGTTGCCGATCAATTATAATCTCAACTGATTTAGTTTGAAGACTTCTGTCTATTGAGTTAATATATACAGAGATATGACGTTTGTAGTGATCCTGTAGGAAATAAGATGGGTAAAACAGTTAACAGTATGATGTTTTGGAGATTTTATAGTAGGAGTGATTCTTTTTTTTTTTTTTTTTAAACAGTTTCCATTACTATTTTCAAGCAGTATACACATATGCTTTTACAAATTTTCATTGATCAATATTGCAAAAATGCTAACTTCCAGCCTTCATTTACATGTTAATCCTCTTCCTCCTCCAGAACATTATTCTGCAGGTATTTTTCCCACAAATTTCATTCATTTCTATGAAATTTGCCATTTCCCTTTTCAAAACATCGCATGTCCAGTTTTTTCTCTTCTTTATAATATTCAAAACTTCTGTTACATTCAGGAAAGATTTTGATTTCTATATTCCTGTATTTTTTTGTAGCCAAGAGCTTAAAGTTAGTAAAGCCTTTTCTATATCTAGGTAATACAGATTCCATATCCCAGTTCAAAAGAATCATTTCCTTAATTATTACTATTTGTTTCAACCAGCAATTCTCTCAAAGTACCTTGTAGGGAATTTCTGAAAGGGGACAACTTCTTATATTCAAAAGACATGTTCCAAATTACTTCTCTGTTCCTCATCACATCTCCAAAGTTTACCATTAGAGGAAAAATCTTCTTCTGAAGTCTACTTGCAGAACAAAAATACAAAAGCAAACACTTCCATGAAAAAATCTTAAACCTTTTGGACTTAGTTGGATAAACTGGGAGCCCTACAGATTTCTTCATGTTGATACCTTGTAAATTGCTGTCCTGGTCTCTCTGCCTAATATTTACTAACCTTTTCTGACTGACTCATAGTTATCATGCAGTATTTTATATACACAACTAATATTCTTTTTTTTTAACAGTATTTTCTAGATTCAACCAAAAACTCAACCAGATACTATCTTTCACTTGGCACCGCCTTACCCTTTTCTGTTTGCTACACTCTGATATCAATTCCTGACAGGAAAGGACATCTCTAATCTGCAGTCCAGACTTCAGCTAAACCTCATCTCACTCAAACACTCTCTCCAGAGTTACCTTCTCCCAAGACATTGGTTCTTTTGCTCATTTCCTCTAGAAATTTCTTGTCCCCCTTGCCTATTTTCTATACCCCTACTTGCAGACATCCCTATTGTTAAAATTCTTTTCTCTTTTCTCCATTTCTAAACTGGCTTAGTTCTTAAAATATTTTCCACTTCATGACTATACTATTCATTATGGTTGTTGTTATGCTCCTTAAGGACTTGCATCCAAAATCCTAGTCTTTCTTGTCCTCTTAACCCCCCCCCCCCATTTATCAAAATCTGTTTCCAATCTAATTTATAACCTTCTGCTTGCATTATGTATATGAGCCTTAAATACATAGCTTTAAAGTACATATTCAAATCAGGTAACTTTAGCCCATCTAAAAAATCAACTTATCCCACTTAACTCTTGTCCTTTTCCACTCCCAAATAATATTCCTCACTTTATTAATTGCCATCCAAACCTCTCCTAGTTGACAAAATATTCCTTACCTGTATATATGACTAGTGGAACTAAAAACATTCTTATTGTATCTTAGCAACCATACCCATTATCAAGAACTTCAAGTTTCTAACTTTTTGTATTATCTTTTGTTTAATCTCTTCCCACATATCTTTAGCTGCCATAATAGAATCTTTTTTAATCCATGCATTTAAATCCTTCATCTTCACCTGTTCCCATACGTCTGTTTTTTGGTTGAACAAATTCACACAGTTTACGGCTACAGCCTTTGCTTTATCTTCATTTATTTTATATCCTTAAAAGACATGAAACTGTCACAAAATGTTCCAGAACGCTACAGGTCAGACATGTTTATGAAACAGAGGAGAAGTTGTGGATGGCACTTAATAAAAGACTGACAGAATTTATTTGGGAGGGAAAGAGGTAAAGAGTTAAGTGGGACATGTTGATTCTCCCCATAGAAAAAATGTGTCTTAGGATTAACTGATCTGAAAGGATACTTTACAGCAGTGCAGCTAAGGCTCACGTACATAACACAAGCAGAAGGTTATTAACCAAAGTGGAAGGAGATGATGTAATGGGGGTATGGAGTTGGAGAAATAAAGTGATAGGATGGATGCAGGTCTTTAAAATAGAATAATCATCATATAGAAATGGCACTCAAAGTAAAAGAAAATATTCAAACAGCTAAGCCAACAGAGGAATGCAGAAAAATTTTACCTACAGGGATGACTGTAAGGATAGAGAAAACAGGCAAAAAGGACTTTCACCTCACTGGAGTAAATTAGCACAGGAAACAAATTATTTTAAGAGACTGAAGGTATTGGGATCAAATAACTGCTGAGGGAAAGTTAATTGAGTGGGATAAGGCCAAGCAACAATCTGTACTGCTGGTTAGAGACTACCGTCCATACCAGAGACTGATAATATATGCAAGGAGTATGGGGAGGAGGAATGTTAGGTGAAAATACCAGATTAGGTAGATATTTCAGTGGAGTCTAGAACAGAAGCAGATGTTAAAAAAAAAGATAACTAGTACAGTGTATAAAATACTGGGCAGTCAGAATCAATCAGAGAAGATTAGAAAAGATTGGGAAGAGAGACTGAAAAGGCAATTTACCAAGGAACAATAGAAATACATTTGTACAGTTCCAACTATTCAACAAAGCCCAGAAGTTTTATGAATTTTCCTGGAATTGTTTGCATAGATACTTGTATAAGCCAAACAGACTTTAGAGAATTTTTCCTCCAGTAGACATCAAATGCTGGAAGTGTGATGAGAAAGAGAGAATTTGAATGTTACGAGTTGGCAAACGTAAAAAAATGTGTATATAGTGTTTTGTCAGAAATGTTGGGGGAGCAAAAGAAAACAACTCTTTTCACAGCTGGAATATTTCTGAATTGGATAGGCACAGCAAGACCTTACTAAGTTTATTGTTACTGGCTGCCAAAAAAGCAATTAATGGAAAATGGAAATCAAAATCTAAACAAACTGTAACTGGAGTACTGAATACTGCAAAGGAGACAGAGGAATTGAAGACAAATTACAACAAAGTTAATGTCAACAATGGGAACAATACATGAAGAGCAATGTTCAACAGGAGTGAAGTTTAATGGAAGGAAGGAACTGAACAATTTATGTAATGTCAGAGTGACAGGAAACGTATACTGCATGAAAAAAGTTACTATGGTTAGTTTTCTTTTATCTTAATGTTTGTGTATCTCTGTCCCTGTTTTAGTTGAGATTTAACAAAGATGTTTATCACAAAATGTTCTAAATGCTGAAATGTTTAGATCTACAAATAAAGTTATCTTGCTTTTCAATAAGGGACCAGAATACTTGGATAGCGTATCCTTGATCTCCAGCACACTCATGTATGAGATTCAGTTTCATACACTGTTAAGATGGTGTACATTTTCTGAAGTTCATACATAAGACTGCACATTGAATTATTCTCTAGCCCTTGTATGACTCAATCAGCATGAGATTATGAAGGTTAATGAGCAGCAGTGGATGAAGTTTCTTACTAAACAGACGAATGCACGTTTCCGAGGAAGGAGTCATGCCATCACCTTTCTCGGCAGCCCTCTTCTTAACATAAGATTTTTCACTAAAGATAACAAAACCATGATGAAAAGGTAAACTTTGTACACTGCTTTTAATATGGCAAGTGGGACAGGAGAACCAAATCAGGCTACCAATTTAGTCCCTGATCTCTGATTAAATATTTTGAGTGTTCTGATTTGTTTTATGCTATTCAGTTTATTTCATACTAAAGAAAGAAAACAAGTCAGAAAATTTTCATTGAATGATATTAATTTTACAAACTAAGGACCCCAACCAAAATAATCACTTAACCAAGCATATCTACTTCCCCTCACAGAAACCCCATTAATCCTATTTACAGGGAAAGGGAAGCATATATGGGGAAGACATGGACACATTTTCAATCACTTTTATTTTAATTAAACTATGGCAATTCTCACAACATTTAAGTTAACAGTAAATGTCATAGGTCTTTTCAAAAATGACATTAACATCACTTATTCTGAACAAAAATAAAACCCAAATTATAAAATGTGAAATAAGTTAAGAGTCTGACACAATTCTACTAACAGCTGATATAATATTTGTAGTGTTAGCCTAATTTACATTACTGTCAACAGCTTTATAAAAATAATACTGCCTTTGGACATTACCTGAACTGCAGATGGGTCTATATTTCTAAGTAAACAATATTTTTTGTCATAGACAGATAATGTCCTAACTATGACATAGGCAACATCAATTTGATTAGTGGCACGGATATCTAATAGATACAGGGTGAGACAGTTATGCCCAGCCTGGAAAGGACAAATCTGTGTCATGTAGTGCTGCATTGTAGCACAGACTGAAGCGATCCTGGTGCAAGTGTGTGTGCGCACGCGTGTAGCTCATCAAAACATTTTACAGTAGCCTTCATTCCATCTGCATGGAAATGTGTACTCACAAAGGGAAAGCAAAATGGCCTGGTGGTGATAGGGGTACGCATTCCCCACCCAGAAGAGGTGTCAAGGACAAACACAGATATTCCATGACTGCTGTCTGTGTAGCAGTATCTGCAACTGATTTTCCACCATGAAGAATAATCCATGAAAACGGGAGATTTGATTGTCAGTAGGCATAATGGGGAAACAAGACACACACAAAAAAATCTGCATGGCAATATGAATATTCTTCTGAAAGAAAAATCACCTTCACTCTTAAAAATAATAATATTTCTGTTTTTATATCATACCACACTCCTACTGAAGGTTACTGGCCTACTCTAAAGGTCGGACACAGAATAACCTACACTAATGGCTCATACAAAAAACTAAAGCAGTCACACATGTAATCTATTGTTTCTACTACACTTCAAAAAATGACCATTACTCTCCTACATTTCCTCAACAAAACTAAGGACACAGATCTGACAACATGGTCTTCCACACATTGTCTCTAAACTTAAATGGTAAATATCAGCTAAATAAGCATACAGTAGGCAAATGGCCTGTTGAGTAAATACTGTGCAGAGTTTTCATTATTCTCTCTATTAAAGGCAGTAAACTTGTTAATATATTAAATTAATGCTTTTGCTAATGGTCTTCATATTATATATGTATACTTGGGCAAGCCAGGCTACTAGGTCCTTTACCAAAACACAGCACACAGATTCTGATACTACATGATGAGGGTGCAATGAGTAATATATCACTGTATTAACAGCATTTTATGCCAAAGGAAGGAGCTATAAAATGTTATAAAACGTTTCTATTTGTTGCATAACAATGGAGTATAGAAATAGCTTTACCCAATACTGTTTTTCATGTTATATGAAATAAATGTATCTGTGTTTGGTTTGAAATAATACATTTCTGCCTTTGGCTAGAGCCATGGGGAAATGAGCATATTTTGGATCACTCCACTACAGTAGTAATCAAATATATGCACAGATAAAAATATGCATTACACAGAATAATGATGCCATGTGTTGTCAAAAAGCTATACCAGGTACACTAGAAGCATAACTATGGTGGGGCAAAGGAGACAGCCATCCCAGCAGCACAGTATTAGGTGGCAAGACTGGCAAATGCTGACTGGTCTTAACTGCATTAGTGGCATTCAGAAACAAATGCCCACATTGCATCTGTGATCATAAATACAGCACTTTAGAGCTTTTTGTGCGTGTGTGTGGCAAACTATGGCAGCTGCTTGTTATAAATATAGCCAGCAGTATGCTAGAATTCAAAAGGACAGAAGAGACTGCCCTTTTTTTTGTTAAAGAATAGACCTGGCTTGATCATTAAATGAAGAGTGCCAGATCAGGGAATGGACTTTTTATTTTTTGCTCTGCAACAATCAACTGAGGAGCATATGTGCAGATGGGGAAACGCAGCCCTGGCTTGGTTTTTAGATAATGAGCACCAGATCAGGCAAATGACCTTTTTTTTCTGCTCTACTTAAATTTGAGGGAGGCACCAGACCTGGGGAGGGCAACAGGCACTAGAATAGCTAGCTATACTTCTGATAAAATCTGTTTATTGGTTAAATTCTGCTACAGGAGATGGAAGCATGACTGAAGCCTCTCAGGACTGACCCTACATAACATAAGCAATTACAATGAAAAGTAAGCATTATACAGAATATGAATCAAAACCAATTTGTATTTGTGTATATTATACCATCAAACCTCCACCATCTATCTCAATGCCATTCTGCATATTTCTGAATATCTTAAACTTTAACAAATCTTTACTTTAACTCATTTACAATGCTTGTGTCCAAATATCAAAAGGTTTCCTGAGTGATTTGTACCTTTCTGATGAGCTGAGAGCTCAAACCATTTTCTTTCACTGACTGACAGATTGCAAACAATGCTTGCTTTTCGCAAACAGATGTAGAACACAGAACCTCAGAAATCAACATCAGCAATGTAGCTCTTCTATTGCATTCTTCATCAGCACGATCCTCTGGTTTCACCTGACTCTAAAACACAACAAAATTAAAGAATTTACAACAGGATTTATGAGAGAAGCAATGCCACATATAAATACATGTAGAAGCATGAACATATTTTGCAATCAGAAAACAGGTCAATGAGAATACAGCAATGTTTAGAAATGCCTTTACTTTTACTTTGTGTAATACAGTTGGGTGACGGGAGGTCATTTGGGCAACAAGGTCTTACACATGGACTTTTTCATCTGTCAAGTAATGAACCTCTGGTTAGACTTCTCCAGCAGTCCACTACCCAGTGGGGCCAGTCATGTGGATCACTGTACTGATGAGGTCTGGCAAAAGCCTTGTATAAGGGCAGTGCTTGTTGATGTCACCTTTAGGCCTTCTTAATAAAAAAAATCAGGGTACACAGTAAACTAAATGCAGTAAAATGGCAAACCCTCATGAGCCTATGAACACATTACAACTTTAAACATGCAGTAATTTCTTACCTTGCACTAACACTAAGCTTCTTTTTAAAGTAAAATCTCAATGCATAAAACAAAATGGAAGTTGAAATTCTAAACCCAGTTAAAGTCCAAACCTATACCAAAGGCCCAATTTAAATTCAAATCTGAAACAAAATAAGTATGGTGGATGAATCCTCTAAATGTGGAAATTATTTAGTCTGTGAAGATCTACTAAGTGAGCACCATTAAACAGCTGTACTATCCTACTTCGTTGAAGGCTGGGCGTCGGGGCTGGCAACTCGACACCATAAAAAAAACAACTGCCAATCATTAGCAGACCGGAGTTCCGCTGTGGCGACCCCTAACCGGGAAAAGATGAAAGACAAACAACAACAACTATCCTACTTCAATTAACCAGTAATCTGGAAAGACATAGCCTGTTTCACACTTTAGGTGAAGTAACATCATTTTATAAAGGTAAGTGGACCAGCCTGGATATGGAGGATGTGTGTGTGTGTGTGTGTGTGTGTGTGTATACATATGCATGTATATATGTGTGTGTGTGTGTGTGTGTATATATATATATATATATATATATATATATATATATATATACAGGGTCTATATTATATCATCAAACGCTTAAAGCGAACGCTGACTGATCGACCGAATTTAAGCGAAAGCTTACAATCTCGAACTGTCAGATCAGCGATTTTTTTCCCAGGGAAAAAAATTGCGGATCCAAAACACATACACACAACACAAGCACACCAAACAAACAGAAATCCACACACTTACACCTAAAATCTGATACCTAACCCTACACTAAACTATGCACACACCACTAACTACCCACTTACCTTAACCCAAACCCTAACCCTAAGGTCCGTCACTATCGCACACTCACCTCACCCGCTCCCTAACCCTAACTCACTTAAATCCGCCCTAACCCTCATGTCCACTCAATCGCGCACACACCTAACCCGAGCCCTAACCCTAGCTCATCTAAATCACTCTAACACTCACATCCACACAATCGCACATTTACCTGAATCCGACCGGTAACTTTCCACCATAACACTGAAAATACTGAAGCAACAGAATTCTTTCCCTAGGAAAAAATTAGAGTTTCTGCTACTTCGATATTTTGCAGTTTCGCGAAAATAAGTTCGATCAACTAGCGTTCGCTTTTTTAAGCGTTCGAGTATATAATATAGACCCTATATATATATATATATATATATATATATACATACATACATACACACACACACACACACACACACACACACACACACACACACACACACACACACACACACACACACACACACACACACACACACACACACACACACACACACAGTAAACTCTCAGTTAACCAGAACTCAAACAATCAGCACTCTCAAGCAACCGGCAAAAAAATATTGAAAAAACACAGTACAGTTTTCATGTGTTGCACTTTCTGTTTTCCTCTGGAGAAACGCACCTTACGTTTTTAGAGTTTTAGAACTTTAAAAGGGAAGATAGGAATTAATTCCCTCTCTTCCCAACCTGAGAACAAGTCAAACCAAACAAATAGTATAGGGTGTAGTATTAGTCAGGCCTATTTTTAATAGTAACTGTCAAGCAACCAGAAACTACAGTTATCCAGCATCGACCAATCCCCATGGGTGCCAGTTAACTGAGAGTATACTGTATATATACATATAAAAAAAAATATATATATATATATATATATATATATATATATATCACATGCACACATCTATATATATATATATATATATATATATATATCTAATATACATATATATATATATATATATATATATACACACACACACACACACACACACACACACATATATATATATATATATATATATATATATATGCATATATACATAGCAACAAACCAAGAGTATCTAATGTATGAGGTTAGTAAAACAGTGCACATAATACTTAAAGCGATTAGAGGGCATTAACAGCAAATATATACAACACTACGCAATCAGCCTTTGTTAAGCAACTAGTATATTGATAAAACTGTCTGGTAACACTCCCTCTTCAAGTCAATGAGGCATATTGGGCAGGCATGCTCTGGATAAAAGGGCACCTAAAACGTTTGGCTGAATAGGGTTGATGTTCTTCATTAACTTTCAAAGAGCATGCTGAATTTTACAGCATATGTTACTGCACCTTTAATATCAGAGTCCAGTCTGCTGCAGAATGGCTATGGACTTCTAGCTCTACTGAATTAAATTCCTTGAAGAAGAAGTTAGATGGCTCCTCTGGCATTTCTCTCTTTTGAAATCTGACTTACTAACTTGCTTCTTGACTCATTACATACTAGAGTTATCAAGAAACAGATACCACCTACTTTATTTTTTTATTTGCACTTGTTTACTAAGGAAGTCCAACAGGATTGGAAACCCCTTTTCAGCAGAGGATCCAATGAGAAAAGTGCCAAAAAAGTAACAAATGGTATACAATACAAATTACAATAAATATACAAACAAGGACACAGTACAGTTGAACACACATATGTAAAATACAATGACATAACACTGTATAATGCTTATTCACTAGGTTAAGGAACATAATGGAAAACTGGAAAAGAACAGGTGATACTATAGTAGCAGTTATAGGAGACAATAATCAGAAAGACATGTACGTACTTAATGCAAACGGCAGTACAGCATTTCATATTCTAGAAGCATTCAGAAGAGCAGATCACAGTTCAGTAGATCACTATTACCTTCTGGAAATAAATACAGAATTTTAAGGGCTGTGATTTATAAAATAATGTAGGGGTGTAGTGCAATATGAGGAACTTAGTAGGTATGAGTAACTAAATTTATTAGTAGCTACATCTAAAAAGCAAGGTTTAAGTTGAGTGGCTCTTTCTCGACTGAGATACCAAACCTCAATGAAAACATATTTCTGATGATCATTATGAAATTTCCATCTCTCACATAAGGGAATCTGTTCGTGCACCACAATGCAAATGCCACAACTTTAAGGGAAAAGATTTCATCCTCTACTGTGGAGTCTCAAGTCAGGCAAAAGTGGTTCTTAAACTCATGAGCTTCAGATAGCTAGATATTTCCCATTTTGATCCCTGGGCTACCACAGTAGGGCAAAATAGAGGTTTTTGGATGTTTTTATATATATTTTGCTCTGGCACAAGACAGATTCCACCACCTAACTCTCTGTGTCAAAAATGAAATCAATGTTGCCTACAAAAACACTGATTTGTGCCTGAGTGATTTATTTAACCGGGGGTTATTGATTTGTCAATATACAAGTTTTTGAACAACAAATCTCCACTCATTCCTATGATTTCTGGAATACTAAAAGTGCATAAAAACATCCAAAAACTTCCCTTTCACCCTACTGTGGCAGCCAGGGATTACAAACACATCCATTGGCAGTCTTTGTACACCATAAATTCAAACCAGCTTTTTTTTTTTTCAACAATGTTTTTTATTTTTTTATAACAAGAATAACAACAGTAATAACATATTTACACTCAAAACTGAAACAAATTATTTACAAAGTCCATAACAAGGAAATACTTCTATATACATTCAGGAAATCATCTAATACTTTTTTAGTAATGATTGTAACTTTTCCCACGCAATTAATTTGTGTGTTAAATTCTTTGTATTCATTTTTACACTAGATATTTCTTTTTCACGTAAGGTCCTGGCTAAATAAATAAATTAATTCCTGAAAGATACAGGAGAGTCAGTTTTCCAATTTTTTGTCACAACCTTTCGTGCTACTGCAAGTATTGACCAAAGAAGGTGCGTTTGAGATCTGGGTACGATTTCTGGTACTGGTACATTAAATAAAATCAGTGAACTTGAAATTTCACAATCATCATTCCATAAGGCCTTACAGAAACATTCAAATTCCTTCCAGAATTGAGATAACATATTACATGCAACAATCATATGAAACCAGACAGCTTCTATAGCTTTTACACCATTTCATATAATTTGTTTTGTACATATTTGCAATTCTTTGAGGTATATAATAAATTCTGTGGAGAAATTTCCACGTGTATATTTTCCAGTAACGAGAAATTGCTATTTTTGTACTGATTTTATAAGTAATTTCTTATTTTTAGTAGTATATTCTCCATTATTTATTTTGGTGGGGTATTCCCAAAAAGAAGCATTCATGGAATTATCAGATCTAATGACTTTATATATTAGGGATATAAATGAGGTGTCTTTCAAAGAACCATCAATTATATTAGTCAAAAGTTCTAGTGTTTTAGGTATGTTGTTTCCATGGGTTTGTAAGGAAAATATAATTTTGTTATATATAAATTCTCTGCAGGTTTGTACATCCAGTTATTATTATGTAAGCTGTATCTAGTAATTAGATGGTTGGCTGAATAAATTCCATTAGTGGATAAGAATTGGTTCCAGTATATTAAGTCATTATTTTTAAATTCAAGCATTTTATTTTTATCAAAAGATATTAAACATTCATTAGTATAAGGAATAGGCAAAACAAATATTAATAAGCTTTTAATTGACTGGTTAGATTGGGTGATTTTCATGAAATTTGCTATTCTTAGACTGATAAAGGAGCAAGATTTTAACTTCTGCTTACCTTGTATGTATATTTTTAAAGACCAAATAAACGTATTTTGGAGGGTCAATTAACGTTCTAGTATTGTTTAATAATTTTTTTTCATGTAATAGCTTCCAATATGAATTATATGAGGGGTTTAACCATAAAAGGATATATATTAAAAACAGAAGCATTTACATAATATTCAATATTAGGAAAACTAATACCTCCTTCTTCCCAACTTGCCACATGTCTTTGTAAAGATATTCTAGGTTTTTGAGGATACCACAGACATTTTAGTAAGTTATTACTAATTTTTTTAATATTTTCTTGGTTGGGAGAATGATTAAAGACAGACTTATATAAAGAATTTTAGGTAACACTATCATTTTAATTAGCATTAGTCTGTCCTCAAAAGTAAAATAAAGTTTGTTCCAATTATCTGTGTGATTAATAATTAGATTTGTTAAGATATTATAGTTTGTAGTAATTGTATTCTTCAGTGTGGAATTAATTTGAACACCCAGGCATTTAATTTGTGTATTGTCCCAGTTAAAGCATTTATAACTTTTCATTTTCATAGTCATTTTTTTTAATTATTAACAAAGTCTGGGTCTTGCTATGTTTAAATTTTAGCCCAGATAAACCTTCAAATAAATCTAAAGTGTTAAGTAGCTGATCTAAAGATGTATCAATGTCTCCACTAGTTAGCAACAAATCATCCGCAAATAGCTGAATCTGGAAATATGTTGCTATTTAAATTATAGCCTTTAATGTGAACATTATTTCTAATATAGTTGGCTAGTGGTTCTACAGCTAGAGCGAAAATTAAAAGGGAAAGAGGGCAAAATTGTTTTGTTCCTTTTATAAGTTTAAATGAGGGGGATAAGAAAGAGCCTATCTTTACAAAAGAAACAAGAGTCTTCATAAAGGTTTCTAATTAATTTTATAAAATTTAGAGAAAATGTATAGTGTTGTAAAGCTTTAAATAGATAGGACCAACTCAGTGAATCAAAGGCTTTGTTTATGTCTGGACACATTATTGTTAATTCGTTTTTATTTTTATTAGCTAAATCTAGAAGAGTCAGAAGTCTTATATTATATTGGACTTTTCTGTGTTTAATAAAACCCGTCTGATCTTCCTCTATTAGGCTACGTATAATGGAACTGATTCTGGTTGATATTATGCTCATGAAAATCTTATCTATATTTAATAGTGAGATGGGCCTATAGGAGGAACAGGAAGTAGGATCTTTATCAGGTTTTAAGTATGGGAGAGGTTAATGAATGTCTCCATGATGGTGGGATATTATAAGTAGTTTTGATTTCCCAAAATGTGTTTAGTAGCATTTTTAAGGTATTATCAGGAAGGATTTTGTATATTCAGGAATTAAACCATCTAATCCTGGTGCTTTATTAGTTTTTAAGTTGTTTATTTGATTTTTTAGTTCTGTAAATGTGAAAGGTCCATCAATTTTAGCAATATTCCCAGGGGATAAGGTCTTTAGAATATTATCAGATAAGAATTTGTCTAGATTTATATTTTCATTTATTGGTTTGAGAGTATTTATATTCTCATAATGTTTTTTGAAACCTTGTAATATGGAATTTAAATTTGCAGCTTTTATTTTTCTCATATTTTCAACATATGTAATTTCTTTTATGTGATTTCTTTCTTTCAAGTACTTTGAGCATACTGCAATTCTATGTAGACTTTTAGGATTGATGGAGTATTTATAGATATTTTGTGTTGCAATACATTTTGATATTCTTTGTTTACTTTATTTATATTATCTAAGACTTTATCATTTGGTGTTAGATTACCTTTTAAGTTATCTAATTCAGTTTGAATATCTTGTAGTCTTTTATCCCATTCCTTTCTTTTTTGCATATACCACATTTTAACTTTTCCATATAATACAACTTTGAGAGTATCCCATATAACTGTATCCGATACTTCTCCATTGTTATTTGTTTCTAAAAACTGATTAATTTCTGATAAAATCCATTCTTGATAGCCTTTTATTTTCGTAATATAAGCTGGTATTCTTTGGCAATGTATTAAGGGTTCAGTTTGAAAAGTTATACTAAAAGTAATGGCATTATGATCAGAAAGTGAACAAGATATTAATAATACATTATCTATTTTTTGATTGTAAAGAATTTGACACTAAGACTTTATCTATATTAGTGTCCCAAACCTATATGAATAGCGAGAGAACTTTAGGGAAGAGGGAAGTTTTATATGGTATATGTCTTTTAAATTTCTTGTATTGATATAATTATGTAAGTGTTTGCTACAGGGGAGGTCTTGAAGGTTTTAGAACTCGTAGTTTCACCAGATGAAAGAATACAATTAAAATCCCCTATGACTATCATTTCTCCTCTAGAATGTAAAGTTATAATGTCTAAATATTTCTTTACTGACTTTGTACCAATTCCGGGGATCCAGTAAGAGTTTATGAGTGTATAGTATTTCCTTTCAAGCTTAATTACTACTAAAGTTAACATACCCTCTTTGTCTATATATGAGTTTACAATTTCAGGAAGCCTTAGACTTTTTTTTCCAAAGAATTACTACACCTCTTCTTTTGTAATTAAATTGGGAACTAGTCAATATTTTATAATCTTTTAGTGTTAGCATATTTAAGTCTTGGGATATTAAATGTGTCTACTGAAGAAATACTATATCAGCCTTATGTAAAGAAAGGTATTTATTAATGCTTGCTCTTTTAATATGGTTATTTAGCCCATTAACATTCAATGATAGACAATTATAAGTTAAAAACATTTAAATGTACAATAGTTCAAATTAGCTATAATGATTTCCTAGGGGATTAACCTTGTAGGTTATAACAAAATTTGTTATAGACTGAGTTTCTGTAACAACTAAAGAAGGTAAAATAGTATTTACAATAACATCCTTCTTCATGGAACCTAGTGTTCCTGGCTTAATATGTGTTACATAGAAGCAACAGGTCTGCCAACACATACTCAATAACATTGGGTCACTGCAACTGCATGCTTCATTAGGGAGAAGATAGGGTTATATATTGTAAAGTCTATATGAACTAATATTTTGATTAAGGTTAAATGTAAGTAATATATAATACCTTACTATTCTTATAATCAATCTTTCAGAGAATGGTAACAACAAACTTTTAAATTTGTGGGTGTGCATAAACTATCTATTAAATAAAGTATTTATTCTATTATAACCTTCATTTCCCCTCCCCAAAAAACAAAAGTTTGTTTGAATAAACTAGGTCATACAAAATTTAAGAAAAAAGAAAATTTCAGTACGTTACTACAAATGTTATATTTCATGGGGTGTCAAGTTGGGGAAACAGTAAATAAAAAAAAAAAGAAAAGGAGTATGCAATAGTACATATATTTTCTGACCTTCATCCACAATATTTTAACATTTAATATTTGGTTAATCTCTATATTTTCTCATAAAGTGTCTTGCAAGGTACTAACAAGACTTAGAGAAAAAAAAAAAAAAACTCATCACATCATAAAGTTAACAAGTTATGGCAACAGTGTAACAGTATCCCTTAAAATTATTACAAAAACTAAGGGTGAAATACTTTAGCATTGACGTTCTAACCAATACTTCTTTAGTATGCAATGCATTTGTGCACCATCTCTGCACATAACCAATGTTCAAAAAATATATTGTATTAAGTGGCTGTACTGCTTTTTTATTATATTTTTATTGGTACTCTTCCGTTATCAGGACAACACCCCCAATGAGCTGATGGAATATCTTGTATTACTTTTTCAAGGTGTGTGTTTGTAAGAGGGACAGTACCTTAACTTAACGTCCAATTAAGTCATGACATTTTCAAAAAGTTATGACACTTTCTTGTAGGTAGTACATCTCTTTCTACTGCTGTTTGGCACTGCTGATGAATACTGCGAGTAGATTAGGTAGTCCATTGCTTACGAGTTATTGCGAGCAAGACCCCTTGATTCTAGCACAAGATTTAGTGGCAGCTCTGTTGCACAAAAAGGGGGAACTTCACAACTCGTTTTTATCTTAGTGGAATGGCTTTCTTAGCAATGAGTGCAGCAAAAGGATAGTTTTACAGATCAAAGATTAATATGAATGCGTGTAGCATTTTACAGGATTATTTTGTCTGTCTATTTCCTGATTATTCTTCATATATAGATTATACATACAACAGTGGCTGCTCAGTCATAACAAAGCTTTTAACTTCTTTATTGAGCAATCAGCAGCGAAGATGAGAAATAATGGCTTTAAAACCTTACTCTATCTGAATTCCTGTTAATACAACACGTGTTGTATTAACTTTCATTTTCTAAACAATAATAACTATGTATTTCTTGCGTTACTGCCTGAATGCAATGTAGTGCTTTAACAGGAAATGAAGCATTTTAGAAGGAACAGCACAACAGTATGAGGCAAAATCAGTAGGACCACTCTACAAATTAACAGCATTGTGATCATTACGTTGGAACTGTTGCCCTGACAATAAAAAAGCACCTTCTTATTCAAGCAGCATTATAAACCTTGTAAAACATATAGATAGTTATTTTTGTCAGGTATATTGAAATAAAGCTTGTTTTATGTTTTTTGAGTTACTTTGCAGTTTTTCCAGCGTTTCGATTGGTCCGTTGGTCTCAAAGAGAAACTACAGGTTCAGAGGTCAATTGCTCAGTTCCTGCTAGGCGTCTCAGTTGTTTCTGTGAAGAAATGAAGCTTGTGGATGGATCGCAAGACTTGAGCTGCTTTCAAAAACTATAATTTCAAAACCATTTAGGTAAGAAGGCGGGAATTATATTTAACCTGTATCAAATGATTAAAAAAATGTTCGCGAAATGCTGCAAGTTTATTTGGGTTACAAATCTAATGTACTGTAAAAAAATGGCAGTTTAAGCACATTTACTTCCATACTGTTTAAAAACAGGCATAAAATATAAGCTCTGTCTTAAAGTTTATTTATAACGAATATGTCATGCTTGCTTCACTAAATGAACACATCTCCAGTACTTTGTTAAACAACATAACTCTGTAGTTTTCATAAAATCAAGACATAAAATACGATAACCACACTGCAAGTGAGACATTGCACTTATGTAAATCCCAGCATGTCACATTAGCTATATTTTATGAACTTTTTTGTGTGCGTTTACTTTTTAGGTATTAATAGAAAAAATAAATAAATAAATAAAATAATAATATATATACTTTATCCAAGATGTAGTTTAATTCATGGAAGTTAAGAATAACAGCTACGCATTTCTTAGGTACCTTGCAGCCTATGCTAAATGTAATGGATACATTTTAATTACTAAAGGTTCTTACTAAATGTGATGGATGAAGTTATGTTACTTCATATATCTATATTATTGATTTAAAATAGCAATAGAGATATTAATGAAAATAAA
The DNA here is from genome assembly GCF_019279795.1 of Protopterus annectens. Lineage (NCBI taxonomy): Eukaryota > Metazoa > Chordata > Ceratodontiformes > Protopteridae > Protopterus > Protopterus annectens. The sequence continues at coordinate 770,626,906 of NC_056735.1, read as the reverse complement.
AATCATATTTTACCTTGTTTATCTATGTAGCAATCTGTGATATCAGAATGTTAGTTGACTATTCAAAAGATTTAAGATAGAGGAGACAAAAAGGGCAAAAAGTACATTTTGTTCATTTGTCTGAGTTTCTTCTGGTCTTTCACAGTCCAGTCAGACTTTGTTGCTGCTTGTCTCTTTAATGTTGAAGTAGTATCCATTTGATCTTCTGTAGTTACCAGATTCTTCTTCTTTATAAAAGTGTTTGCGTCTTCTAAAGTTTTGAAGGTTCTTTTCCCCTCAGGAAGGCAAAGTCTAATTTTGGCAGGGTATGTTAATTGTGCCTTAATACCAGCTTGCTTGAGAGATTTGATGAGAGGAATGAAAGTTTTTCTTTTTGTAAAAATAGTAGTAGAGTAGTCGTTGTCAAATCTGACTATCTGATCATTTATTTTTATAGGAGAGAGAGAGAGAGCCCAAGCTGATTTTAAGATCAGATCTTTGTCCTGGCTAGACACTAGTTTTCCTATTATTGATCTAGGATATGTCTTCTTATTATTTGATGAGATTGTAGTTAGTGATCTATGGGCTCTTTCAAAGCCAAAAGAAAGAGCCTCTGGTAAATTTAGTGTTTTAGGGATCCATGTCAAAAAATTAATCATATTGTCTCCTTCCATTCCTTCTGGTATACCGTATATCCTGATGTTATTTCTTCTGGTTCAGTTTTCTAAATCATCTACTTTATTGATGAGTTTGTTGTTTTGTAATAAGAGAGTTTCCATATTTTTCTCTGCGTCTACCAGTCTGCTGTCAATATTAGAGACGGATTCTTCTACTGCTGAAATTTGTATTTTCTGTTGTTTTAGAATGTCACTCAGTATTTCAATTTGTTTATTGGAATCTTCTTTTATTTTATCCACTTTTGTATCTAGTTTGTCCATTTTTGTTATTAGGTCTTGGATATTTGTCAGAATGGAGTGTATCTCTTTCTTCAGAGAGTTGTCTTGCTGTGTAGATTTTAAAAGACTCATCTTTTCTTTAAGTGCAGTTTTCCCTTCCTTCTTTCTTCTTGTTAGTTTGACAGGAAAATCTGGAGATTCTTAGATGAAAAATACACCAAAAGAAAGCTTTCGAGTTGTACTTTATAGAACTATTAATTTGAAATTATTTGTGGTGATTTTTAGTAATAAATCCTGTCAGGAAAGTTGAAAAGCTGCAGAGCTGAGATTTTATGCCATCAGGCTTCCATCTAAGCCATGCCCCCCCAAACCAGCTTTTTTTATCCATCAACATTTACTTAAAGATTCCTGGGATTTTTTAGTAGATTAACCCCAGATATATGGAATACAAACATTGGTTTCTGGACCATTGATGTGGTACATTTGTTTACATCTATACCACATGCTCAGGGTTTGATTTATACCATAAGGCATTACTGACCTGTCCTTTTAATTTGAGTGAGGACATCAGGTTACATTACTTACTTCTATCATGGAGACCATCCTCTTAAACAATTTCATATACTCTAAAGGTAAAACATGCAGGCAAAAACAAGGGTGTTTCTATGGGAGCAGCATGGACTGCTAGTTATACTAATTTAGTCTTATTTGGGAGAAAAAAAATGGTTTCATGTCCCAATTTTACCATTATTGTGAAGTTCACTTGCGAAATTTGGATGGCATATTTATCATTTAGGATGGTCCCAATGAGTGTAAAGAGGAATCTTTTTATCTTCCTAAAGAGTACCTAATTTTTGAAATTCACTTCTAGTTAGAACAAGGAATGTATTCATTACTTGAACACTAGTAATTACAAGACTAACACAGGTTTTGAATCTAACATATTGTAAACCTATGTTTTCAAACTCGTATTTACATTTTAGTAGGTATCACTCACTTTATTTTAAAAAAAGTTCGGTGAAAGGACAATCTGTGAGGTTGGCCAGGACGGTGTCAACATGTATCAAGTTTGAGGAAAACTGTAAACTTTTTGCCATGTGCCTGGAGAGAACTACCCACAATCCCTTATTAACAATATTTGTGAAGTTGTTACATCATGGTGGAAACACAATATACAAGCCCCTGTTAGGTGTAGGTCAGCATTCTGCACCTCCTAAAGGCAAAATTTACCTCAACAGCATATTATGAACAGGGCCTAAACAACAACTTTTTGATAGTTCTGAGCAAGCCATGGCCTTGAGACATGGTATCGGATCTGAAACTGTCCAAAATATCATTAAAAAATTGGAATACTTTCAGGGCATATTGGGTGATAATCCCCAATTCACTTCTGAGATTTGTTGTAATTTAAAAAGGAGGATTGAAGGACGTAAATTTATTAATCAACACAACAGCAGAGGGACTTTTAAATGTGGATGTTGTCCTTACTTTTAATATAGTTTGGAAAATGACATTGTCACCATTAGAGGTGACTAAGTTAACTTTGCAACATGTTAATAGAAATAACTTTGGCTTGGTGTATATCCCAGTACGTGCAGATTGTGATGTTTTTTATGTTGGTAAAACAGAGGGCTTTTAAGGAAAAAAAAGGTATTATGAGCATTATTATGACATTAAGAATGGCAATTTGAAGCACCCCCTTAGAAGCACATCTTGGTATGTAAAAAACTCAAAATATTTTTATCTGGTGTTTTGGAGATGGTGAAAAAAAAGGAAAAGATGCAAGGGGAAGAGCTTAAGAAATTTCCATAGAATACAAAGAATTAAACTGGCAACTATGTTTTAACACCACAGTTTTATCTGGGATCAATGACTTTGTGACCATCACACCAGTACTTCAATTGAGAATCAGAAGTTATCTTCCCCTCTAGTACCATATGGTTAGAAAAGTCTTCTTTCTTTCTTCATTGTTTTTATTGAGAAATATACACTTTACAAAGGATTTTGCTACAGAGGGGATTTTCTTATTATGTAGGAGTACATACATACATACCCGTAATATTATTACACATATTGTTATTTGACATATGAATACTGTTGTTCATCTTTAGTACGAGCACTGCATCATTCAATGGGTACATTACTTCTTATTACACAAAACTTTTTAATTGATTTTGTTATAGCATTTTAAGACCTTTTAAGGCATGTTGATTACATGGTATTAAAGTAGTTATAATAAGTACTACACACTAATTTTATTACTAGGGTACTTATTATTGTATAATTTCATCCTTATCAATTACAGATTAAACCCTTTATGTGTACTATAAAATCATTATGCACTTTTGTTTGGTGTATTTCCACTTTACACTTTGAGAATTTTTCTTAACTGAATGGTATATGGCCATGTGATTCAATTAACTGGATATAAATTAGTGGTGTTAGAAGGGATATTAAGTTCTGAAGAAGTCCCCTATAGAGTGTTGTGGGACGAAAGTGGTAATTTTTTATATATGTAAACGGTAAACTTCC